>NC_133140.1:57917880-58219219 GCF_048418815.1 Hemitrygon akajei
CTGACTTCCAGGCAGAATATACTTCATTCGCTACCATCGAATGGACCCTTGACCATTCATCCCTTCCCACTAATCTCCATCCCAGCACTTACCCCTGCAGGTGGCCAAAGTGCTACACCTTCCCACTTACCTTCTACCTCACCTCCGTTGAGGCTCCCAAACAGTCATTGCAGGTGAGGTAACACTCCACCTGCAAATCTGCTGGTGTTGTCTGTTGTGTCCGGAGCTCCCTATGCAGCCTCCTCTACATTGGTGAGACCTGTCGTAAACTGGGGGATCGCTTTGTCGAGCACCTCTGCACATGCACCGCAAGCTCAACTTTCTGGTGACCAAGCATTTTAATTCCTATTCCCATTCCGAAACATCGGTCCATGGCCTTCTCTTGTGCGATGATGAGGCCACTCTCAGAATGAAAGAGCAACACCTTATATTCCGTTGGGGTAGCCTCCAACCTGATGGCATGAATATAGATTTCTCCGTCTGGTTAAAAATAATTTCCTCCCCATCCCTTCAGCTTCTATTCACCACTCTGGCCTCTTACCTCTTCTCACCTGCCTATCACCTCCCCTGGGTCAACCTCCTCCTTCCCTTTCTCCTGTGGTCTACTCTCCCCTTCTATCAGATTCCTTCCTCTCCAGCCCTTTATCTTTCTTACCCACCTGACTTCATCTATCACCTTCTAGTTACCCTCCTTCCTCTCCCCCCACCTTTTTATTCTGGTGTCTTCCCCTTCCTTTCCAGTCCTGAAGAAGAGTGTCAACCTGAAATGTTGACTGTTTATTCATTTCCATTTATGCTGCCAAACCTGCTGAGATCCTCCAGCATTTTGTGTGCGTTATTTCCATCTTATGCCTTCGGTGGGCAAGGTAGTTTTGAATCCATGCAGCCACCTTTTCCTGGATCCCATGCCTCCTGACTTACTGAATGAGCCTACCATGGGGAACCTTATCAAGTGCCTTACTGAAATCCATATTCACCACATCCACTGCTCTACCTTCAATGTGCATTGTCACATCCTCAAAGAATCCAATGGGACTCATGAGATGTGACCTGTCCCTCACAAAGCCATGCCTCTACAAATAATTGTAAATCCCGTCTCTAAGAATCCTCTCCAGCAATTCGCCCACCACTGAAGAAAGACACACTGGTCTGTAACTCCCAAGGTTATCCCTATTCCCTTTCTTGAACAATGGAATAACATTTGCCACCCTCTAACCATCAGGTATTGCTCCTGTGGCCAATGAAGATGTGATTTCCAAAGGTGCGGCAATCTCGTCCCTCACTTTACATATTAACCTGGGTTATAACCAGTCTGTCCCAGGATACTTATCTACCTTAATGTTTTACAAAAGTTCTAACACTTCCATTTTCTTAAAGTTGACACGTTCTAGCATACCAGCCTGTTTTATAACCATTTAACAATTACAGCATGGAAACAGGCCATCTAGGCCCTTCTAGTCCATGCCGAACGCTTACTCTCACCTAGTCCCACCTACCTGCACTCAGCCCATAACCCTCCATTCCTTTCCTGCCCACATACCTATCCAATTTTTTTTTAAATGACAAAATGGAACCTGCCTCTACCACTTCTACTGGAAGCTCGTTCCACACAGCTACCACTCTCTGAGTAAAGAAATTCCCCCTCGTGTTACCCCTAAACTTTTGCCCCTTAACTCTCAACTCAACTTATGCTGTTCACACAAATATTAAAATCCTTCTCACTGGTGAATACTGAAGCCAAGTATTCGTTAAGGACCTCTCCTACATCCTCTGATTCCAGACACGTGTTTTCTCTACTCACTGATCAGCTCTACCTTTATTCTAGTCATCCACCTGTTCATCATATATGTGTAAATGCCTTGGGATTTTCCTTAATCCTACTCACCAAGTCTTTCTCATGTGCCCTTCTAGCTCTCCTAAATCCATCTGGTTCCTTCACAGCTATGTTGTAATTCTATAAAGCCCTGTCTAATCCTTGCTTCCTAAACCTTAAGTAAGCTTCTTTCTTCTTCTTGATTAAATGTTACATATCTCTTGTCCACCAAGGTTCCTTCATCCTACCATACTTTCCCTGTCTCAAAGGGGCTAATCAAACCAGACCCCCAATCATGTGCTCCCTAAACAACCTCCATATTTTGTTGTTCATTTCCATGTGTACATCTGTTCCCAATTTATGCTCCCCATTTCCTGCCTAATAACATCATACATCCTACTCCCTCGATTGAATACTTCCCCATACCATCTGCTCCTATCCCTCTCCAAGGCCAGGGAGTTAGGGTCACTGTGTCTAAAATGCACTCTCACTGAGAGATCTGACATCTGACCTGGTTCATTGTCTAGCACCAGATGACCTCTCCTCTAATTGGCCTGTCTAAATATTGAGTCAAGAACCCTTCCTGGACACACCTATCCAATTTTACCCCATCCAAATCTTTTGCACTAAGGAGGTGCCAATCACTATTAGGGATAGTTGAAGTCCCCCATGACAACAACACTGTTGTTCTTGCACCTTTCCAAAATTTGCCTCCTGATCTGTTCCTCACTGCCTCTGAGGAACATTGTACTATGGTTATGTTATGTACTGAAATAACATGTTGCATTATGCTTTAATAAATCTCTAAATGTATTGTGAGTACAAGAAACTTCAGAAAAATAGGTTGCGTATGGTCCATTGAATGCGAATTTTTAATCTTGTACTTAATGGGACAATATAAATGCATTGACTACATAACAAGTAACTAATTGTTATGGTTTTTACGCTCTGAGCTTTACCATGCAGTGATGCAGCACATTAGGATGCTCTCTACTGTGTATTTGTAGATGGACGTGAGTACAGATGTGCATAGTCCAGCTCTCTTCACCCTCCTGAGAGAGTAAACGTGTTGTTGAGCTCTCCTGACTGTGTATGATGTGTTCTGGGACTGTGAGAGTTTGTGTGTAATGTGCACTCCTGGGAGTTTGAAACTGCTTGCAGTTTCCACTGCTGTGCCGCTGATGTAAAGAAGGGTGTGAGTGGTACAAGTTGTCCTGACTCTATAACCATCTCCTGTGTCTTGCTAACATTGAGGAAGAGGATACTTGCCTGGCACCATGCCTTCAGCTCTTCCACCTCCTTGCTGTAGTGTAGACTGTCTTGTCTTTATTGGTGATGAGCCCCACCACTGTCGTGTCATCGCTGAATTTGACCATTGAGGTCCAAATATCATATACTCAGTTAACACCGGAGCACAGAACAAAGTGAATTCATTCTATTACACAATCAGGAGCAATGAGTGGGATTTTTCTCAAAAACATAATGTGGGGTGGATTTAGTGTTTCGTCTAGCCAAATGGGTCAGTTGAAACCAATGAAACAGGATCCAAGTCACAGAAAGTGCTCTCTACATTTGAATGGTATCTATACAAATTCAGTCTCCACAGCACACCAAGTTCGAAGAGTTTGGAGAGCAAAGAAGTGCTCTTTACCTTGCAGTCAATCATTCAGCTTGCCTTCTCCTCAGCTCTAAATAAGCAGCTTGAACTAGTGGGAAAATCATTCAAAGTCCCAAGCCCTGCCCTCTTGTCCTTGTGGCAAGATGGACAATGAGTGGTCATTTAGTCAAGAGATGGATAGAATATGTTCGACCAGTTTGGGAAGGAGAAACTTGAAAATAGTTGAAGAAAGGATGTGAGACCTTTTCAATACACATGGACGATGAGAAACTAAGGAAATTCAAATAATCAATGGATCCTTGCACAAAGTACCACCAGATCCTGTTTTAGAAAAACAGGGAAAATTCATTAGTGTTTGTCTTTCAAAAGATCCATTATTAATCACATTTCTCTAAAGACATAGAGGTCTGTAGAGATGCAGAAAACTTTTGGTGTTACACTAAATAATGGCATTGTTTGAAACATTAACTGTATTATGCTCAGGGATGCTGTCTAGCCTGCTGAGTATCCCAGCATATTCAGTTTTTATTTGTGTGGATGTTTGAAATTCCTGCTGACAGTGATGAAGTTAATTTTCCATGACCCTGCTCACATGCTGGCTGCCAGGCCCAAGAGGCAGGACCTCAGGTGCCTCGTTTCGCGTCCAATCTGTGCTGCCCCTTACTTAACATCAACAGAAAAAGAAACCAAGCGAAGCATTTTTTCCAAAGTTAGGCAACACACTACTCAGCTCAATATTTCTCTCAAAAAGGGGATCAGTCCCATTCCTCCAATTTTCATTGTAATATTCTCCCCATTTTCTCCAACAACTCCCCTTAGATTCCAACACCATTCTGCACATTCAGGGCAATTTACAGTGGGAAGCTAATCTAATAAAGAATGAGGGAGGAAACTGGACATCTGGAGGAAACCCATGTAGGAACAGCGAGGACATGGAGACGTGGACAGAACTGGAGGTCAGGTTTGGATCCAGGTTGCTGAAGCTGTGAAGCAGCGTCTGCAGCAGATACTCTACCCACCCCCCCCCCCCCCATCCTAGTGGAACGTGAGATTAAAATGGACGATGTTTTCAAAGGGACAAAAGATGGGATGGGCAGAATGACATTCTTTTGTGTTGTAAGATACCTTAATTCCAGAGCAAGGCAGACTTTTCACCCATTTAATCAGGGAAGTGCCAGTTGTGACATGTCAGATCACTGCAAGATCAATTCATGTCTGTGAGGAAAGATTTTAATTTTAACAGGATTCTGCAGGCTCTTAGTAATCCTGGAAGCTCGTATCGGGTTGATATTATGAGTACTCTGTGTTACTATGGCAATAATGATAGAAAGTTTGACTTATGACTTCAGCTTGTCATTGCCGCCTACCTTCAATGTGTAATTTCTGCATAGAACCCCCTGAAGTGGTGCTGATTGACAGGAAGCACTGGTTACACATGTGAGACATGAGAATGAACAGCCTGCTGTAAAATAACGCTGCCTCTCTTCCCCAAAGAACATGTACCCTCCATTTAGTTTGCAGGAAGGAAGAAACTTCTGCAACATAGAGTCATGAATTTAAAATATCAAGAGATGTGGGGAGGTTATCAAATTTGCCTTTTACCTGTAAAAACATATTGGTGAAAACATTACTGAATAGCACAGGAACAAAGGCAGCAAAAGGACAACATCTTTCAGACTCTTGGCATTGTTCTGCCACTCTGCTTACTTCGTTTCTACTTACACAAAACACAGGAGGAACTCAGCAGGCCAGGCATCATCTATGGAAACGAGTAAACCGTCGATGTCTCGGTCCAAGACCAAGACATCGCAAAAAGAAACGATCCCAGCACCGACACCTGCAGAACACCACAAGTCACCAGCAGCCATCTGGAGAAAGCCCCATAAGACCACAAGCTACAGGAGCAGAAATAGGCCATTTGGCCCATCGAGTCCGCTCTGCCACTTCATCATGGTAATCCAATTTTCCTCTTGGCCTCAATCTCTGGCCTTCTCCCCATATCCTATCTTGCCCTGACTAGTCAAGAATCTATCAACCTCTGTCTTAAATATACATAAAGATTTGGTCTCCATCACTCCCTATGGCAAAGAATTCCACAGATTCACCACTCTCCTGGCTGAAGAAATTCCTCCTCATCTCTATTCTAAAAGGATGCCCCTCTATTCTGAGACAGTGTCCTCTGGTCTTAGGCTCTCCCACCATAGAAAACATCCTCACCACAGCCACTCTATCAAGGCCTTTCACAATTCGATAGGTTTCAATGAGGTCATCCCCTCATTCTACTGAATTCGAGTGAATAAGGCCAAGAGCCATCAAATGCTCTTCATACAACAAGCCATTCAATCCTGAAATCATTTTCGTGAACCTCTTTGAACCCTCTCTAGTTTCAGCACATCCTTTCCAAGATAAGGGGCTCAAAACTGCTCATACTACTCCAAGTGAGGCCTCACCAGTCCTTTATAAAGTCACAACATTTAAATCTTGCTTTTGTATTTTAGCCCCCTTGAAGTGAATGCTAACATTGTGTTTGCCTTCTTCTCCATGGACTCAACCAGCAAATTAATCTTTAGGGAATCCTGCACAAGGACTCCCAAGTTCCTTTGTAACTCAATTTTTGTATTTTTTCTCCATTTAGAAAATAGTCAACCCTTTCAGTTCTACCAAAGTGCATGACCATACACTTCCCAACATTGTATTCCATCTGCCAAATCTTTGCCCGTTCTCCTAATGTGTCTAAGTCCTTCTGCAGCCTCTCCACTTCCTCAAAACACCTGACCATCCACCAATCTCCATATTGTCTGAAAACTTTGCAACAAAACCATCAATTCCATCATCCAAATCATTGGCATATAACTTCTAAAGGATCAGTCCCAACACAGACCCCTGTGAAACACCACTAGTCACCGGCAGCCAGTCAGAAAAACCTCTCCTTTTTTCCACTCCTTGCTTCCTGCCAATCAGCCATTGCTTTATCCATGCTAGAATCTTTCCTCTAATACTATGTGCTCGTAACAAACTAAGCAGCCTCCTGTGTGGCACCTTGTCAAAGGCCTTCTGAAAATCCAAGTACACAACATCAACCAATTCTTCTTTGTCGATCCTGCTTGTTATTTCTTCAAATAATTCAACAGATTTGTCAAGCAAGATTTTCCCTTGAGGAAACCATGCTGACTATAGCCTATTTTATCAAGTACCTCCAAGTACCCTGACACCTCATCCTTAATAATTGACTCCAACATCTTCCTAACCACTGAGGTCAGACTAACTGGCCTATGGTTTTCTTTCTTCTGCCTCCCTCCCTTCTTGAAGCATGGAGTGACATTTGCAATTCTCCAGTCTTCCAGAATCTAGTAATTCTTCAAAGATCACTACTAATACCTCCACAATCTCTTCAGCCACCTCTTTCAGAACACTGGGGTGTACACCACCTGGTCCAGGTGACTTACCTACCTTCAGACCTTTGAGATTCCAAAGAACCTTCTCTCTAGTTATGAAAACTTCACACACTTTTTCCCCCTGGTACCTGGAACTTCCAACGTACTGCTGGGGTTTTCCACAGTGAAGACTGACGCAGAGTGCTTATTCAGTTCATCCGCTAATGTGTTGTCCCCCATTACTATGTCTCCAGCATCGTTTTCCAACTGTCTGATATCCACTCTTTTACACTTTATGTATCTGAAGAAACTTTTCAATTCCTCTTTAATATTATTGGCTAGCTTATTTTCGTATTCCATCTTGACCTTCTTAATGACTTTTTTGTTGCCTTCTGTTGGTTTTTAAAAGCTTCCCAATCCTCTAACTTAGCACTGTTTTTTGCTCTAATATATGCCCTCTCTTTGGGGTTTCTGCTGGCTTTGACTTCTCTTGTTATCTTTGATTGTGCCATCTTTCCTTTGAAATATTTCTTCCTCTTTGAGATGTATATATCCTGTGTCTTCTGAATTGCTTCCAGATTTTCAGCCATCTTTGCTCTGCCATCAGCCCTGCCAGTGTTGCTTTCCAATCAGCTCTGGCCAACTCCTCTCTCGTGCCTCTGTAATTCCCTTCACTCTAATGTAATACTGATGCATCTGAGTTTAGCTCCTCCTTCTCTAATTTCAGAGTGAATTTGATCATATTATGATCACTTTCCCCAAAGGATTTTTTTAATCTTAAGCTCTCTAATCAATTCTGGTTCATTGCACAACATCCAATCCAGAATATCTGAGCCCCTGGTAAGCTCAACCATGAGCTGCTGTAAAAAGCCATCTCACAGGTACTGTAGAAATTTCAGCACTGACCTGATTTTTCCAATCTACCTGTGTATTGAAGACCGCCATGACTATTGTAACATTGCTCTTTTGGCATGCATTTTCTATCTCCTGTTGTAATTTGTAGGCCACATCCTTACTACTGTTTGGGGATTGTATACAACTCCCATCAACATCTTTATTCCCTTCCATTTCCTTAGATCTATCCATTATGATTCAACACACTCTGACCCTATGTCACCTCTTTCTAATGATCTGATTTCAATTTTTACCAACAGTGCAACATCACCCCTTCTGCCTTCCTGCCTGTTCTTTTGATACAATGTGTACACTTGGACATTAAGGTCCTAGCTGTAATCTTCTTTCAGCCATGATTCAGGGATGCCTACAACATCATACCTGCCAACCTGCAACTGTGCTGCAAGTTCTTTTCCCCTTAATCCCTCTCTTTTGCTCCCGCCAATCAGCCAATCTTTTACCCATGCTATTATCTTTCCTGTAATACCTTGGGCTCTTATTTTATTAAGCAGCCTCATAAGACCATAATAATCTGCCCATTTATTTCTTCCACCAAAGTGCATGACCATACACTTTCTAACATTGTATTTCATTTGCCACTTCTTTGCCCATTCCCCTAAACTATCTAAGTCTCTTTGCAGGCTTCTGTTTCCTCAACACTACCCGCTCCTCCACCTATCTTTGTATCATCAGCAAATTTAGTCACAAATCCATTAATCTCATAGTCCAAATCATTGACACACATCGTAAAAAGCAGCAGTCCCAACACCGACCCCTGTGGAACTCCACTTGGAACCAGTAGCCAAACAGAATAGGATCCCTCTGTTCCCACTCTCTGTTTTCTGCCAATCAGCCAATGCTCCACCCACGCTAGTAACTCCCCTGTAATTCCATGGCTCTTATCTTGCTAAACAGCCTCATGTGCAGCACCTTGTCAAAGGCCTTCTGAAAACCCAAGTACACCACGTCTACTACATCTCCTTTATCTACCCTGCTTGTAATTGTCTCAAAAAATTTGTAGTAGGTTAGTCAGGCAGGATTTCTCTTTCAGGAAACCATGTTGGCTTTGGCATATCTTGTCATGTGTCTCCAGATACCCTGTAATCTCATCCCTAACAATCGGTTCCAACAACTTCCCAACCACTGATGTCAGGCTAACAGTCCTGTAGTCTCCTTTCTGCTGGCTCCCACCCTTCTTAAATAGTGCAGTAACATTTGCAATTTTCCAGTTTTCTAGTTTTTCATGTGTGGCACCTTGTCAAAGGCTTTCTGAAAATCCAAGCACACAACATCCAATTCTCCTTTGTCTATCCTGCTTGTTATTTCCTCAAAGGATTTCAACAGATTTGTCAGGCAAGATTTACAGGAAAGGTACTAGCATGGATAGAAGTTTGGCTAATTTTCAGGAGGCAAAGAATTGGAATAAAGATTTTCCCTTAAAGAAACCATAATGACTTTGGCCTATTTTATCATGTGCCTCCAAGTACCCAAAATCCACACTCTTACCACTCCAACATCTTCCCAGCCACGGAGGTCAGGCTAACAGTCCTATAATTTCCTTTCTTCTTCCTTCCCAACCCCCCCCCCCCCCCCCCACTTCTTGAAGAATGGAGTGACATTTGTATGGGTACTGAAAGAATGTCAGAAGTTATAGTAGAGGTTTTGGTGATAATTTACCAAAATTCTATGGATACTGGGCTGGTCCCGGCTGATTGGAAAATGACGAATGTCACACCACTGTTCAAAAAAGGATGTAGGCAAAAGGCAAGTAACTATAGGCCAGTTAGTTTAACATCTGTAGTTGGGAAAATGCTTGAAGCTATCATTAAAGAAGAAATAGTGAGGCAGCTGGAAAGAAAAGGATCCATCAATCAGACACAGCATGGATTCAGCAAAGGCAGGTCCTGTTTGACAAACTTACCGGAGTCTTTGGGGATATAACAAGCTCAGTGGATATAGGGGAGCAGATGGCCATTACTTACTTGGATTTCCAGAGGGTGTTCAATAAGG
Organism: Hemitrygon akajei; assembly: GCF_048418815.1. Classification (NCBI taxonomy): domain Eukaryota; kingdom Metazoa; phylum Chordata; class Chondrichthyes; order Myliobatiformes; family Dasyatidae; genus Hemitrygon; species Hemitrygon akajei. The sequence goes on from NC_133140.1 coordinate 57,927,590, forward strand.
TACTGCCTAAAAGACTCATCCATAAGATAAGGATGTATAGAGTTGGGGACGATGTATTAGCATGGATAGAATATTGGTTAACTGATAGAAAGCAGAGACTTGGGATACATGGGTGTTACTCTGGTTGGCAATCAGTGGTGAGCGGTGTTCCACAGGGGTCAGTGCTGGGCCCGCAACTGTTCACGATATATATTAATGATTTGGAAAAGGGGACCGAGTGTAGTGTATCTAAGTTTGTTGATGACACTGAATTTAGTGCAAAAGTTAATGGTGGAGAAGATACAGAGAGTCCGTAGAGAGATATACTAGGTAGGTTAAGTGAGTGGGTAAGGGTCTGGCAGATGGAGTACAACGTTGGCAAATGTGAAGTCATCCACTTCGGAAGGAAAAATAGAAGAGCAGGTTATTATTTAAATGGTTAAAAAAAATTCAGCATGCTGCTGTGCAGAAGGACTTGGGAATGCTCATGCATGAATCAAAGAAGGTTGGTTTGCAGGTACAGCAGGCTATCAAGAAGGAAAATGGAATATTGTCCTTCATCGCTAGAGGGTCTGAATTTAAGAGCAGGGAGGTTATGCTGCAACTGTACAGGGTACTGGTGAGGCCGCCCCTGGAGTACTGTGTGCAGTTCTGGTCTCCTTATGTCTAATGCATAAAGGAGTTTTTCCCTTCCTTGAGATCTGGTGGTTATGTTCCTTCAGCTTAGCAGCAAGTCTCCTAGACAGCTTGGGCATCTCTTTGGTCTTCTCCTGGCCTAGAAATTCCCTCCCTCTAGTTTTTGCGGGAATCTGGCTGGACTGTGTCGGGACTCACACTGTCCCGTTGGCCAGAACCTGCTTGTCTGCTCTTGAGGACTGGACTAGGTCTCCAGAAGGTCTCAGGTTCCTGTGTATCCCTGCCTGCCCCATTTTAGGCCGTTGGTCACTAGAGAGTCTGGGTGTTAGAACACCATGCCATAAACAAAGCCTTCTACAATAACTGGACCACGTAATGATTCTCCCCTCCCTCCAGCCCACAAATGGGTTATGCTGGGACAACCAAGGGTACCCAAGGATCAAGGGTATGAGTGGAGAGTCAATAATGTAGAAACGAATGTCTTCCACATGATGCCCTCTCCTCATCTGCAACACCACAGTCTGTTGCTGGATCTGCCCGGAACCTAGTGGGCAGCCGTCCAAGAGAGTTGCGCACAAGGACTGGCTTAACTCTCACAGTGAAATGTCGAACCGACAGGCAGTTCCTAAAACCAGAAAATTACCCACTGCCCCCAAGTCCATAAAAGCCTTCACCTGTCTCAAGTTCTTAGCCAGGTGAATTCCACCTTCAGTACAAAACCAGAACCTGTGGGATTGGGCATAGTTGCTGCTACCGTCACAGTCCTCCTGACACTGATGGTCTTAGCAGTTCCCCAGGTGACTGCAGCTTTGGACATTTGGCCCGCAGGTGACCTGCTTCCCCACAGTAAAACCAGCAACCTTGATTCTGACACTGGGACCACTCATTGACAGAGAGTCCAGTGCAACTGTTCTGCATGGGTTTGGCTGAATCTTGAGCAGGCGGTGGGCCGGTCTTGGCCCGAGACTGGGAAGTGGAACAGTGATACGTAAGGCCCAGGCTCAGACCGGCTCTCTTCGACCTCCTGAAGCGGTCCCACTTCCACTCTGCCAGACGATTATTGAGACGGATGGACTGGTTGAGTTCTCTGCTGGCCCTCCCAGGGCGTTGGAATCCTTCAATTCGTCTTGGAGACCATGGTGGTGTAGTATGGTGGTCTACCCTGTCTGTCTGTCCACAAACTCCTCCAAATCTGCGCAGAACTCTGACCTTCATTCCCAATGTGTGGTGGCCTAGGTCAGGGTTCCTCCAGTCAGGAGAGAGATGATGAAGGCCATGTTTCCACACTCCGAAGGGAACTGGAACAGCTGAAGTTCAAATATTAACAAACATTGAATGAGGAAGCAAGAGCCCGGGTTACTGTCAAATCTCTCCCAGACTGGAATGTGTACTGCCTCCGAAGCAGGATCAACTGGTTCTCCCAAGCTTCCTCCTTGCAGAAGTTGACCAATGGCTTACTGGAAGTCATGAATCTCCAGGCTTTGTCTGGAAATATCTTTGCTGTGCTGGTCACAGCGGACAATAGACACTGATACCCTGCTGGGTCCACGTAGGCTCAATTGTACTGTGACGAGAGTCCTTGACGAGGTTGGCTCGGACCCAAATGCTGGAGTATCCATGGATCGGGAATGAAGCACAAAACAAATGCCAGACGAAATCACCAGTGAGGCTTACGATTGAGCACTGAATCTATGTTCAGGCATTCCTTAAATACTCGATTCTTGGCACCCAAAATATGATTATCAATTAATGGGAGCATCCTAAGCTCTTAAAGAGGCCATGCCAGCTACCCATACTCTGGAGAATTAGAGCATTTAAGTTTCGGAAGCTGCTGTGGTTGGGAGCGTCTCGTAACATCTACTTTTGTATTCAGTCTAAATCGTCCCAAGGTTTATATGGCAGAATTAAATTCTCCTAACAATTCTCTCCATTCTCCTCCTAGATGAATCCTTTCGCAGAACATAGCATGCTGAAAGCAGAGAGCTTGCAATATTTGACATTACTCTTCCCCCTAACCTAAAAGATTTATAAAAACTCAAGCATCACACACAAAATGTGAAGGAACTCAGCAGGTCCTTGGGTCTCGGCCCGAAACATCGACTGTTTACTCTTTTGCATAGATGCTGCCTGGCCTGCTGAGTTCCTCCAGCATTTTGTGTGTGTTGCTAGGATTTCAGGCATCTGCAGATTTTCTCTTGTTGATAAAATCTCAATCTTTACAAGTCAAATGATTCATAAAATTCATACAGTATAATTTTATTACTATTTAATCTTGATAACTGAGCAACATACACAACAGAGAGTGAAATTAATGCTATTGCTCACGTAAATCACTATTAAAGTGCATTTGGAATTTCCTGTATGGGGGAGATCAATGTTATTTTATTGGAAAAATATGCATCAATTTTTAAATTGGATTTCAAAGTTCAAAAGTTCAGAATAAATGTATTACCAAAGTACATATATGTCACCTTATACAACCCTGAGATTCATTTTCCTGTGGGCATACTCAGCAAATTTATAGAATAATAACTATAACAGGATCAATGAAAGATCAACTAGAGTGCAGAACATAACAAACTGTGCAAATGCAGATATAAATAAATAGCAATAAATACCAAGAACATGAAGTAACAAGATAAAGAGTCTTTAAAATAAAATCATTGGTTGTGGGAACATCTCATTGGTTGCGCATATGAGTGTAGTTATCCCTTTGGTTGTGGGCAGTAACTTTTCTTGAAGCTGGTGGTGCGAGTCCTGAGGCTCTTGTACCTTCTACCTGATGGCAGCAGCGAGAGAAGAGCATGGCCTGGGTGGTGGGCGTGTCTGAAGATGGATGCTGCTTTCCTACGACATTGTTTCATGTCGATGTGCTCAGTGGTTGGGAAGGCTTTACCTGTGATGTACTGGGCCGAATCCACTACCTTTTGTGGGAGTTTCCATTCAAAGGCTTTGGCGTTTCCATACCAGGCCATGATGCAGTCAATATACTCTCCACTACACAACTACAGAAGTTTTAGATGGCATGCCGAATCTCCGCAGACTCCTAAGGAAGTAGAGGTGCTGCCGTGCTTTCTTCACAATTGCACTCACATACTGGGTCCGGGACAGGTCCTCTGAAATAGTAACACCCAGGAAATTAAAGTTGCTAACCTTCTCCACATCTGATCCTCCAGTGAGGACTGGCTCATGGACCTCTGGGTTTCCCTCTCCTGAAATCGACAAACAGTTCCTTGGTCTTGCTGTCATGGCTAACACGAGAGCTCACAGTTTTAGGGTGCTTGGAAGTAGGTACAGAGGGGATAAGATTTTTACGCAGAGAGTGGTGGGTGCGTGGAATGGGCTGCCGGCGATGGTAGTGGAGGCGGATACAATAGGGTCTTTTAAGAGACTTCTGGATAGGTACATGGAGCTTAGAAAAATAGAGGGCTATAGGTGACCCTAGGTAATTTCTAAAGTAAGTTCATGTTCAGCACAGCATTGTGAGCCGAAGGGCCTGTATTGTGCTGTAGGTTTTCTATGTTTCTATGTTGTTGTTATGTCAATCTCCCTCCTGTATGTTGATTCATCACCACCTTTAGATAGATAGATAGATACTTTATTCATCCCCATGGGGAAATTCAACTTTTTTTTCCAATGTCCCATACACTTGTTGTAGCAAAACTAATTACATACAATACTTAACTCAGTAAAAAATATGATATGCATCTAAATCACTATTTCAAAAAGCATTAATAATAGCTTTTAAAAAGTTCTTAAGTCCTGGCGGTTGAATTGTAAAGCCTAATGGCATTGGGGAGTATTGACCTCTTCATCCTGTCTGAGGAGCATTGCATCGATAGTAACCTGTCGCTGAAACTGCTTCTCTGTCTCTGGATGGTGCTATGTAGAGGATGTTCAGAGTTTTCCATAATTGACCCACAATAATTCGGCCCACAATAGTGGTGTCATCAGCAAACTTGAATATGGTATTGGAGCTGTGCTTAGCCACACAGTCATAGGTGTAAAGTGAGCAGAGCAGGGGGCTAAGCTCACAGCCCTGTGCTGCAACTGTACTGATGGAGATAGTGGAAGAGATATTGTTGCCAATCTGAACTGACTCGGGTCTACAAGTAAGGAACTGCAGGATCCAATTGCACAAGTAGGCATTGAGGCCAAGGTCGTAGAGCTTATTGATTAGTTTTGAGGGGATGATGCTATTAAATGCTGAGCTTGATCGATAAGTAGCATCCTGCTGTATGCATCTTTGCTGTCTAGGTGTTCAAGGGATGAGTGAAGAGCCAATGAGATGGCATCTGCTGTGGACCTGTTGCTCCAGTAGGCAAATGGGAGCAGATCGAAGTCACCTTTCAGCAGGAGCTGATACGCTTCATCACCAGCCTCTTAAAACAATTCTTCACTGTGGATGTAAATGCAACTGGGCAATAGTCAGTGAGGCAGGGCACCATGCTCTTCTTGGGCACTGGTATGATTGCAGCCTGCTTGGAGCAGGTGAGTGTTACACACTACTGAAACAATTTCCTACCCGCACCTCTTGTAGCTTTCTTGAATTTGAACAGAGACTTGAATGCCTCTGATCTGGCCCTCAGCAGATTTTGGATCATATTTCATCCAGGACTTCTGATTGGGGAATACTCTGAATGATTTAGTGTGGACACACTCATCTGCAGCTGCTTTATAAAAATCCATTAGAAGCATGGCACGTTCATTCATGTTTCTAGATGAGTGCTTGAACAAAGTAACATCTTATTTATGTGCAATTTTCTAAATTATTTTTTACTAGAAAGTGAGATCAGAATCCTTAATGTGATAACATAAAAATATTAATTAAAATTAAATCAGACCCTCTTTATCTCTGATGTATTACTATAATATTTGAAGGCAGGGTGTGAGGTTTTTAATTTCCTTATAACTGGCTTCATGGTTTTATTGAGGAAATAAGTGTGGTGAACTACATATACCTGTCTGGACACGCCCCCTGATGACTGCTCCTGTAACAAAGGTGTCTCGTACTAGCAGCTCCGCATGCTGTTCTGCCGTGAGTGTTTTGCAATCACAAGTTCGGACGAGTGTCTGTAGGGCTCGGAGAAATTGGGTGCTCAATTGTCCAGGCCGCTGTCGTCGGGTAGTTAAACGATGTCTTGCGTAGACGGTGTTCACCGGCCGCAGGTACTGTCTTTTGAGGGCGTCCAGTGCCCCTTCATAGGTCGACAGGTCCCTGATAAGTGAATAAACTTTTGGGGGACCCTCGAGAAGAGAATTCGATGCATAACAGCGGGTTCAGTTGCACTAACCTCCTCCAAGTATGATTGGAAGCATGCAAGCCAGAGTTCAAAGGCAAGAGCTGCTTCAGGGTCTTGGGGTCCAAATCCAATCTTTCCTTCTTCCAGTCAATAAAATTGATGCACCATCAATAACTCACTCTGAGACGTAAAAGCGAGGTATCAGCTTTTATTGACTGGAAGAAGGAACAAGCAGTGAGTGACCACTATACTACATCCTGGAGACAGAAAGGCTGGGTTCAGACCTCCATCACCTTTATACAGGGATCTGTGGGAGGAGCCACAGGAGCAGTCCAGACAGGTATATGTAGTTCACCACAATAAGTTAAGCAATTCTTCTAAGATTCATTTATTATCAAAGTATACAAATCTGAAATTATTCTTTTCCAGATAGCCACGAAACCACAAAAGAAAAGAACGGCACCAAATTCCTCCTCCCCGCACAAAAGCATGGACAAAAATGGAACAGGCACATTGACCCCCAAATCCCCCTCCCTCACACACAAAAAAACGAGAAAGATTGGGTGAAAAACACACAGAATATAAAAACTATACGATTAACAAAAAGTCCACAGTCCACCTCCATATCCAAAATGCAGAAAACATTCTCTGGGCACAGTGGCAGGCCCTTTCCTCCCTGGCAGCAGACTGATCACAGCAGCGATCAAAAGGTAATCTCCCCTCTCCATCAGCAGAGTGATCCCACCAGCGATCAAAAGGCAGATTCCCCTCTCCGGCAGCAGAGTGATCACAGCAGTGATCAAAAGGTAATCTCCCCTCTCCATCAGCAGAGTGATTCCCACCAACGATCAAAAGGTAATCTCCCCTCTCCATCAGCAGAGTGATTCCCCAGCGATCAAAAGGTAATCTCCCCTCTTCGTCAGCAGAGCGATCTCACCAGCGATCAAAGGGCAAGCAGCCAGCACTCACCTTCCACACTCACCTCAATGTTTCTATCTCACTCTTGCTGTAATCAATGAACAATGGAAGCTTCAATCAGCGAAATAGGGTCAAACATGGGCTCACGTCCCACCCACAGCCTTCTAACCATGAGGTTCACTCACATAACCTCTCAGAGACTGTGTGGCACTGAAACAGCCAGTCTCCAAACTGCAAGTCGCAGGCTCCAACAGTCCCAGAATCACGTTTAAGATGAAAAACAAACATAAAAGACATAGAAGTGAAATATATGGTTTCATGATCTACCCAGAAGATGTCAACCGTGGGAGTATTGTAGGCAGCTGTCATCATTGCCCATACACAGGTGCCATCTTTGACCCATCAAGTGTCAAAACGGCTGAGTTAGTGTGGACGTGGAAAGGATGGTTCCATTAGTGGGAGAGTCGAGGATCAGAGATAACAGCCTCAGAGTACAAGGATGTCCATTTAGAACAGAGGTAAGGAGGAATTTCTTTATCCAGAGGGTGGTGAATCTGTGAAAATCCTTGCTACAGACACTTGTCAAGCAATATTCCCTCTACAGTGTGTGTATGTGCAAGCTCACACATCTTATGCTACTACCGCTCAAAGGAACTAAAACTGTGCACGAAAGGTTGTCACCCTCTACATCGTTGGCGTGTTAAGTATATTTCACAATGACATTTCCTTTTCCGGTTTCTGATGTGTACAATGTCAACAACATGGAGTTTGTGATGATTTGTCTTCAGTTTTTGAACTGGCTTATTTATACTGTTTTTATTGAAATTATTTGGTCCACACATGTTGTTGTCACTGGGCAAAAAAATTGCACAGCACAAGATTTTTGCGCACGTTGGTCATTACGAATTGGAGGGAATGTTGCTGGAAAGGACAAGTATTGGGTATATTTAAAGCAGAGTTATATAGGTTCATGATTAGTAAGGGTGTCAAAAGACATGGGAAGAAGGCAGGAGAATGGGTTGAGAGGGATAATAAATCAGCCATGATTGAATGGCAGAGCAGATTTGATGGGCTGAAAGCCCTAATTCTGCTCTTAAGACTTATGGTCTAAACCGTCACTGCTTATGTTGTTCAGGTTTTAGAAGCATCAGTTTTTCTAGACTGAAGACGGCAGAGAAGATGTATTTAAATCAGATGATAATTGTAGCATCCATGCCCCCAATTTACCTCCATTCGCCTAGGGTGAACCACCGTCGCCCGCCAATAGTGTGATACTTCGGTGTAAATATGACGTAATGCCCCCCCCCAGTACATGCTCGCACACAACTACCAGACAATACACCAACAGCAAGTAAATAATTGTAACTTTATCGTTATTTCTTAGTGATGGGCTAGTAGAAACAGATAACCTAAAGGTGCCAAATCGGTAAGTTCATCAATTTGTGCACATAATATTTTAATATGTTGGAACTCACACCTCCGGTTCCATCCACAACGACCTTCCGAGCCTTCCGCCACCGTCCGAACCGCCGATGTCCAGTATCCACCACCTGGGAACCGCTGACCGCTCCTCACACGTCCGTCCTCCTCGCTCTCCTCCTGAGAAAGACCGCGAACTCCCGCTCAGTTCACACATACAAGATAGCACAACAATTCTCCATTGGTTAGATCCCCCCTTATCTGCAGTTATAACACAATCATTCCAGACACAGAAACCCATTACAGCATTAAATAACATTTCAGAGAAGCCATTTCATTATAACAATACAGAGAAACTATTTTGTTAGCCTGAACAGTTAACACCACAGTTACTGGTACTGAGAGCCCTACGTTCTCCCCCTCATGCCCTCATGACGCTCAGATAATTTGCCAACCCTTCCTGAAAAACACAAAGCCCAACCCAAGTGCAGAAAGCAGTGACGTAACTCCCCAAAACAGTGGAGATCACACCCTGTTCCCCAGGTGCTACATAGGCCAAACTATCTGGGGGGGTGCCTACTTCTCTCAGACCTGCGCACTCCCTCTTCTAACTCCTCCACCTCGGATGTTACAGGAGACTCATGGAAAGTATGAGGCGAACCCTCCTGCTAGCGGTCACCCAAACCCCTCCGCACATCAGAACCCTCTATCTCTTGCTTGGGCCCCACATCCTCCTTGCTGACACCCTGTGGTACTCCCGACGGCTCATCACTAATCCCCTTACCCTGTCTAACCCAGTGGGGGAAGGGCCAGGAGCCTCCTGCTCCATCACAGGGGCATCAGCGAATGGCAGCATGTACCAATCCTCCGAGTCATCATCCCTCACTGGAGCCAGAGCCCGTCTCTCCTGGCATGGGCTCTTCCTCCACCCTGTGTGGATGCAAAGTCCTGGTACGAGGTGTAGCCGGCACCTCGGGCTCCCGCTCTACTTGTACATCTCGCCCCAGAGGCAACAGATGATTCCGATGGAGAATCTTGACGGGCCCCTTCCCATCCTCGGGCTGCACTCGGAAAACTGGTAAGTTGGGCATCTGACTCCCCACCGCATAGGGCATGCCCGACCAGCGATCAGCCAGCTTGTGCTTCCCAGGCAAACACAAATTCCTTATGAGGACTCGGTCTCCCGGCAGGAGTTGGGAGAACTTCACTTTCTGGTCGTACCTCTTCTTATTTCCCATTCTGCTTGGCGGCTGCCTCTCCAGCCAACTCATAAGCCCTTTGCAGCTCCTTCTTCGTATCAGCCACATATTTCAAGTAAGGGTTCGACGATACTTCACCCACGGCCATCCCAAAACAGAGTTCAATGGGCAACCTTGCCTCACGCCCGAACATCAGATAATAGGGCGAGTACCCAGTAGCAGCATTGTGTGTACAGTTGTAACAGTGAATATGTGAAACAGTCCAATATGTTGACTCCATCGACTCTTTTTGCTGATCTCCAGAGTCCCGAGCATGTATAGCAGGGTCCGATTAAACCTCTCTGGCTGTGTGGGGGGGGTCGCCCTGCGGATGATAGGGTGTGGTCCTCGCTTTCTTAATTCCCAGCATATCCAGTAACTCATAGATGAGCTTACTCTCAAAGTCCCGCCCCTGGTCACTATGTATCCGCTAGGGAAGGCCATAATGCACAAAATACTTCTCCCATAGCATTCTTCCCACTGTAATTGCCCTCTGATCCTTGGTGGGGAACGCTTGAGCGTACCTGGTGTAATGGTCAGTGATGACTAAGACATTCGCCGTGTTGTTGGTATCGGGTTCTATGGCCAGGAAATCCAGACACATCAGATCCAAAGGCCCCGCACTCTGCAAGTGCGACAACGGAGCAGCCTGCACAGGCAGCGTCTTCCGGCGTATGCAACGAATGCACGACTTGCAATACTTGTCGACCTCTGACCTCATTCGGGGCCAATAAAACTGGTCCTGGAGCAACCCATAGGTCTTCTCCACCCCCAAGTGTCCAGAGTCATCATGCAGTGACTTCATCACAACCTTCTGATACTTCTCTGGCAGGACCAGCTGCCAGCGCTGAGGTCAGTGATGCACCATCAATAACTCTCTCTGAGACGTGAAGGCGAGGTATCGGCTTTTATTGACTGGAAGAAGGAACAAGCAGTGGTTGACCACCATACTACATCCTGGAGACAGAGAGGCCGGGCTCAGGCCTCAATCGCCTTTATACCGTGGTCTGTGGGAGGAGCCACAGGAGCAGTCATCAGGGGGCGTGTCCAGACAGGTATATGTAGTTCACCACATTCACCCCCACTTTGTTTTTTAAAAAAAGAGTCCCCATGGGGTGAAGTTTCTTACAAGTATATTTACAGGTTAAGTCTATCAGGTGGTCGAATCTGTCGCTGCGATCTACGTAGCACCGGCTGTGATTGCACAGGTGCCAGTGGTGATTACACAGGTGCCGGTGGTGATTGCACAGATGCCGGTGGTGGTGATTGCACAGGTGCCGGTGGTGGTGATTACACAGGTGCCGGTGGTGGTGATTGCACAGGTGCCGGTGGTGATTGCACAGGTGCCAGTGGTGTTGATTACACAGGTGCCGGTGGTGGTGATTGCACAGGTGTCGGTGGTGATTGCACAGGTGCCGGAGGTGGTGATTGCACAGATGCCGGTGGTGGTGATTGCACAGGTGCCGGTGGTGGTGATTGCACAGGTGCCGGTGGTGGTGATTACACAGGTGCCGGTGGTGGTGATTGCACAGGTGCCGGTGGTGATTGCACAGATGCCGGTGGTGGTGATTGCACAGGTGCCGGTGGTGGTGATTGCACAGGTGCCGGTGGTGGTGATTGCACAGGTGTCGGTGGTGATTGCACAGGTGCCGGTGGTGATTGCACAGGTGCCAGTGGTGTTGATTACACAGGTGCCGGTGGTGGTGATTGCACAGGTGTCGGTGGTGATTGCACAGGTGCCGGAGGTGGTGATTGCACAGGTGCCGGTGGTGGTGATTACACAGATGCCGGTGGTGGTGATTGCACAGGTGCCGGTGGTGGTGATTGCACAGGTGCCGGTGGTGGTGATTACACAGGTGCCGGTGGTGTTGATTGCACAGGTGCCGGTGGTGGTGATTGCACAGGTGCCGGTGGTGTTGATTGCACAGGTGCCGGTGGTGGTGATTGCACAGGTGCCGGTGGTGGTGATTGCTCAGGTGCCGGTGGTGATGATTGCACAGGTGCCGGTGGTGGTGATTGCACAGATGCCGGTGGTGTTGATTGCACAGGTGCCGGTGGTGGTGATTGCACAGGTGCCGGTGGTGGTGATTGCTCAGGTGCCGGTGGTGATGATTGCACAGGTGCCGGTGGTGGTGATTGCACAGGTGCCGGTGGTGATGATTGCACAGATGCCGGTGGTGGTGATTGCACAGGTGTCGGTGGTGATGATTGCACAGATGCCGGTGGTGATGATTGCACAGGTGCCGGTGGTGGTGATTGCACAGGTGCCGGTGGTGGTGATTGCACAGGTGTCGGTGGTGATGATTGCACAGATGCCGGTGGTGGTGATTGCACAGGTGCCGGTGGTGATTGCACAGATGCCGGTGGTGATTGCACAGATGCCGGTGGTGATTGCACCGGAGACGGTGGTTGTGCTGGTTCCGGCCTAACTGGAGGTGTCAGCCCACTAGGCGTCAGTGATCCCTCACGCCTGGTATATACGCGTACGAGACGCCCGGTATATGAGTCTCGTGAGGAGTCTGTGTAGGGCTTGGTGTGCGCGGTGTCACCTCAGGTACAGCATTCATAGTTACCGTGGAGTGTTTGAGGTAGTGGTCTGCTGCTCCTGCGGGCGCCAGGTCGCGGACGGAGTCCGTGTCCTCCCGCCCATCAGGTAAGACCACATAGGCATACTGGGGGTTCGCATGTAGAAGGTGAACCCTCTCGACCAGTGGGGAGTATTTATTACTCCTCACATGTTTCCGGAGCAGCACTGGCCCTGGGGACGTCAGCCAAACTGGTAGGGTGGTCCCAGTGGCAGACTTCCTGGGAAAAGAGAATAGGCGCTCGTGAGGGGTGGCATTGGTGGACGTACATAACAGGGAGCGGATAGAGTGGAGTGCCTCAGGGAGGACCTCCTGCCATCGAGAGACCGGCAACCCTTTTGACTTAAGGGCTAAAAGTGTGGCCTTCCACACTGTGGCATTCTCCCTCTCCACCTGTCCATTTCCCCGGGGATTATAACTCGTGGTCCGACTAGTAGCAATGCCCCTAGCTAGCAGGTACCGGCGCAGCTCGTCACTCATAAAGGAGGACCCTCTATCACTGTGGATATAGCAGGGATATCCGAACAGAGTGAAGAGCTGGCGCAGGGCTTTTATGACGGACGTGGTAGTGGTGTCGGGGCAGGGGATGGCAAAGGGGAACCGCGAGTACTTGTCGATAATATTGAGAAAATAGACATTGCGGTCGGTGGAGGGATGGGGGCACTTAAAGTCAATGCTCAGTCACTCAAAAGGGCGGGTGGCCTTGACAAGTTGCGTCGTTTCGGGACGGTAGAAGTGCGGTTTGCACTCAGCGCAGATTTGGCAGTCCCTGGTCATCGTCCTGATGTCCTCCAGGGAGTACGGCAGGTTCCGGGCTTTCACGAAATGGTAAAATCGGGTGACCCCCGGAAGGCAAAGATGTGCATGAAGGGCGTATAGCTGGTCAAGCTGTGCGCTAGCACACGTTCCCCGGGATAGGGCATCAGGGGGTTCATTGTGTCTGCCAGGCCGGTACAGGATGTCAAAGTTGTAGGTGGAGAGTTCTATTCTCCACCACAAAATTTTATCATTTTTGATTTTGCCCCGCTGTTGGTTGCTGAACATGAACGTAACCGAGCGCTGGTCGGTCAGCAAGGTGAACCTTTTGCCGGCGAGATAGTGTCTCCAGTGCCTAATAGCTTCCACTATGGCCTGGGCTTCTTTCTCCACCGCAGAGTGCCGAGTTTCAGGGCCTTGAAGGGTACGAGAAAAGAATGCTACTGGCCTGCCTTCCTGATTGAGGGTAGCAGCAAGTGTGAAATCGGAGGCGTCACTCTCTACTTGGAAGGGAATGATCTCGTCCACCGCATGCATCGTTGCTTTGGCAATGTCCCCTTTAATGCAGCTGAAGGCCGCGCAGGCCTCAGCAGAGAGGGGAAAAGTGATAGATAGACTTGACCGGGGGCGGGCCTTGTCTGCGTAATGGGGGACCCATTGGGCGTAATAAGAAAAAAAAAACCCAGGCACCGTCTGAGGGCTTTGAGAGTGGTGGAAGAGGGAGTTCTAACAGGGGGCGCATACGGTCGGGATCAGGGCCAATGACCCCGTTTTCCATGACATACCCAAGGATAGTGAGTCGGGTGATTCTGAACACACACTTGTCCCTATTATAAATAAGGTTCAGGGCTTCGGCCACTTGGAAAAATCATTGGAGGTTGGCGTTGTGATCCGGCCAGTCGCGACCACAGATGGTGATGTTATCCAGATAGGGAAATGTGGCCTTCAGTTGGTACTGGTCCACCATCCGGTCCATTTCCCTCTGGAAGACTGAGACACCATTTGTGACACCAAATGGGATGTGCAGGAAGTGATAGAGCCTGCCACCCGCCTCGAAGGCGGTGTAGGGGTGGTCCTCTGGGCGGATGGGGAGCTGGTGATAAGCGGATTTCAGATCTATTGTCCAGTACACCTTGTACTGAGCTATCTGGTTGACCATATCTGCGATGTGGGGTAGGGGGTACGCGTCAAGCTGCGTGAACCTATTGATGGTCTGACTATAGTCCACGACCATCCTATTTTTCTGCCCGGTCCGAACAACAACCACTTGGGACCACCGAGGGCTTGTGCTTGGCTCAATGATCCCCTCCCTGAGCAGCCGCTGCACCTCTGACTGAATGAAGGCCCTGTCCCCCGCGCTGTACCTCCTGCTTTTAGTTGCCACAGGTTTACAGTCGGGGGTCAGGTTGGCGAACAGCGATGGGGGAGGAATCTTGAGGGTGGAGAGGCTGCAAGTAGTGTCAGTAGCACAGCTATCGGCATGGTGCTGGGCGGGACGTGTGGTTCAGTGTGTGTGTGTGGTCAGAAGCGGGGTATATGGCGATATCCCACCAAACTGAGGATTCCTGAGTGGTGGGAGGGGCCCGTCATATGCCATACTCACATTCGAGATGGCTCTGGAAGTCCAGCCCCAATAGCACAGGCGCGCACAGTCGAGGCATGACCAGTAGCGCAAAGTTCCGATATTCTGTGCCCTGCTACACAACCTCCCCGGATGTCTGTGGAATGCGACCCAGAAGCCAAGGTGACCCTCTGACTTACCGGCCGTGTCACGAGTCCACAGCGTTGCACTGTGTCCGGGTCAATAAAACTCTCAGTGCTGCCCGTGTCAAACAGGCAGCTAGTCCTGTGCCCCTCCACCAGGATGTCCATCATTGACCTTGCAAGCTGGTGTGGGGTGCTTTGGTCGAGGGTTACGGTGGCCAGAGTTGAACTGCCGTCTTGGTGCCCGGTAAACGCCGGTGGGTCAGGGGCGGGGCATGTTGATGCCGACAAAGATGGCCGCCCCCATCCGGGCATGCAAGATGGCGGCCCCCATGTCTCACACGGGTAGGGGGCGGGGCATGTTGACGCCGATAAAGATGGCCGCCCCCATCCGGGCATGCAAGATGGCAGCCCCCATGCCTCACACGCGGCGCTGCTCGACCCCGCTCGTGGTTTAGACTTATAGACCTTGGTGAAATGGCCCTTCTTCCCGCAGCTGGAGCAGGTCGCTTCTCGGGCCGGGCAGCGTTTTCGGGGGTGCTTTTCGAGTCCGCAGAAGTAACACAGCTCGGGCTTGCGACTGGCAGCAGCTGTGGTCGGGTTCGGGGAGTTCGTGGAATCACAACTGGCAGCGGCGTTGGCGAATTCGCTCGCGGGAACCGGCGGCGGCGGGGTCTGAGGTGTCCACGGAACTGGCGGGGAATTGTGCGGCTGGACAGCATCAGCGTTGTGCAGAGCAGCCTCCAGCGTGTCGGCCGTCTCGATCGCTGAGCGTAAGGTAAGATTGGCGTTTTCCAGCAGCCTCTGGCGCACATACACTGACCTAATTCCTGTAACAAAGGCGTCTCGTACTAGCAGCTCCGCATGCTGTTCCGCCGTGAGAGTTTTGCAGTCACAAGTTCGGATGAGTGTCTGTAGGGCTCGGAGAAACTGGGCACTCGACTCTGCAGGCCGCTGTCGTCGCGTAGCTAAACGATGTCTTGCGTAGACGGTGTTCACCGGCCGCAGGTACTGTCTTTTGAGGGCGTCCCGTGCCCCTTCGTAGGTCGACAGGTCCCTGATAAATGAATAAACTTTTGGGGTGACCCTCGAGAGGAGAATTCTGTGCATAACAGCGGGGTCAGTTGCACGAACCTCCTCCAAGTATGATTGGAAGCATGCAAGCCAGAGTTCAAAGGCAAGAGCTGCTTCAGGGTCTTGGGGGTCCAAATCCAATCTTTCCGGAAGTAAAACGGTTTCCATGTTTTAAAACTTCCAGTCAATAAAATTGATGCACCATCAATAACTCTCTCTGAGACGTAAAGGCAAGATATCGGCTTTTATTGACTGGAAGAAGGAACAAGCAGTGGTTGACCACCATACTACATCCTGGAGACAGAGAGGCCGGGCTCAGACCTCCATCACCTTTAAACAGGGGTCTGTGGGAGGAGCCACAGGAGCAGTCAGCAGGGGGTCTGTGGGAGGAGCCACAGGAGCAGTCAGCAGGGGGCGTGTCCAGACAGGTATATGTAGTTCACCACAGTCGGTCCAGGGGTGACGTTACCCGGTATAACATTTGGCTCTTCAAACTCAACCGAGGCCATTCTCTCAGTAACAGAGACACTGAGCCATGTTGTGTCTTCTCCACCCGGGCCACGTCTCCCTTCTCCACTGTGTCCCAAATAGTGCCGATGCCAGGGTCATCAGCACCGGTGCTTAAGTCAGCTGAAGGCCTCTGCCAGGTTCAAATATTCTCCAGCCTCCCTTCCTCCTGTCCCTCTTCCCTTTCTGCTCCAGAGGGGGGTAACCACGCAGAAGCTGCTTCAAAGGATGGCTCACCTTGGTGTAGCCCTTCACGAATCTCCAGTAATATCCGCAGAACTCCAAGAACGAGCGCAGAGCGCTCACAGTCTGAGGCCTCAGCCAGGTGGTCACCACTTCGATCTTAGTCGGGTCTGTAGCTACTCTGTTCCGTGAGATTATATGTCTAACATAGCTAACAGACATGAGGAAATCTGCAGATGCTGGAAATTCAAACAACACACACAAAATGCTGGTGGAACACAGCAGGCCAGGCAGCATCTATAGGGAGAAGCACTGTCGACATTTCGGGCCGAGACCCTTCGTCAGGACTAACTGAAAGGAGAGATACTAAGAGATTTGAAAGTAGTGGGGGGAGGGGGAATTGCGAAATGATAGGAGAAGACCGGAGGGGGTGGGATGAAGCTAAGAGCTGGAAAGGTGATTGGCGAAAGTGATACAGAGCTGGAGAAGGGAAAGGATCATGGGACGGGAGGCCTCAGGAGAAAGAAAGGAGGAGGGGGGAGCACCAGAGGGAGATGGAGAACAGGCAGAGTGATGGGCAGAGAGAGAGGAAAAAACAAACAACTAAATATTGTCAGGGATGGGGTAAGAAGGGGAGGAGGGGCATTAACAGAAGTTAGAGAAGTCAATGTTCATGCCATCAGGTTGGAGGCTACCCAGCCGGTATATAAGGTGTTGTTCCTCCAACCTGAGTGTGGCTTCATCAAGTAGCTAACAGACGTCTGGAAAAACTGGCACTTGTCCAGGGAAAGTTTTAACCCTTCATCCTTCAGCCAGTTGAGCACCTTCAGTAGCCTCGCTTCGTGTTCTTCCAAGGTGGATCCAAATACTATCAGGTCGTCCAAAGATATCAGCACTTCAAGCAGGTTCATATCCCCCATGGTCTTCTCCATGACCCTCTGGAAGGAGGCAGGGGACCCTAATATGCCCTGGGGCATCCTTTCGAACTGGTAAAATCCCAGAGGGCATATAAATGCCGTCTTCTCCTTATCCGCCTCACTCATTGGGATCTGGTAACATCCACTCCTCAAATCCAACACACTGAACCACTTCGCCCCACTCAGACAGGCCAGCACGTCTTTAACCCTGGGGACTGTATACTGGTGAGAGACGGTGTGCCTATTCAGGGTCCTATAGTCCACACACATACGACTCTTCCCATTTCTTTTCCTGGCCACGACTATCGGGGACGCATAAGGGTTGTGGAACTCCAAAATGATCCAAAATGATTCAACTTACACAAATGCTACTGCACATCCTCCACGTCTGCAGGGGCCAGTCGCCGTGACCTTTCTCGAAACGGGGTGTCTTCAGTCACCCAGATAGTGTGGCGAATGCTCCTGGAACAACCAACGTCAAACTCATCTAGGGAACAAACATCTTTCAGCATCAACATCTTCTCCACCATCCACCGTTTCCAACTCTTCACCACAGGCGAGGCCCCAAAGTTAAACGACCCAGCAGTCAGTCATCTTATCCCTGTTTTCCAATGGCCCTCCCCCAGCGAGTCTCATGGGGGCACTATGCATCACTGTCACCAGGAACAAATGCGCCAGGGGCATCCCTCGTTTAAAAGTGACCTCCCATTGCGTGGTGTTCCTGATGTTCACCACCACCCGGCGTGTCCCTACCACCGAGATCTTCTGCAGCTCGGGTCTCACCAGCACCCCAGCCGGGAATCTCGACCCCCTCAAGATCCACTAAAAAGGCTTCATCCTCAGGCACTCCAGAGTATCTGGGGATCCCCATTACTCTCACTACTTCCCCGGGTCGTACCACCCTGGGCTTCGACTGGGCACACCATACAGTTCCTCTTTCCAATGCCGTGTCCCGCCCCGTGCGACCACACACCTCCTTAAAGGCAGCTTGAAACACTGGGTGCACCGACAGGGTCTCCACAAAGTCCTCACCTGCCTTCTCCTTGCAGGCCCCCAGGAGTCTTCGCACAGTAGGGGTGTTGGTCCCTACCAGAATTGACACACCTCCAGTCGCAATTGGGTCTGGGCAAACCTGTACCAAGGCCTCATGAGCCTCAGACACTCCCACCTCGGCCTCTAGGAACTCCAGCCTCATGGACAAATAACCATCGTATGGGTAATCACCAGCACTGATACCCCAAATTTCCAGGGCACTGAAGGGCGTCAAGGATGAATGTGACAAATACTGATCATAGAACGACCGGTACAATAGCATGACCTGCGACCCAGTGTTGAATATGGCTTTTGCATCTATTCCCTCTATCCGGATTGACACACTGGATCGGGGTCCCACCAATCCTTCGGCGATAGGGTCTTTTCCTCTCGGGGGTCCCGTGGCACATTGCTGGGAACGTGTTTTCCCAGAGACTCCAGATCATTCCCACACTGGGTCTCCTCTAAGTTTCCCGACACCCCCTTCCTGCTGGGACACCCGTGGAGTCTCCCTCCGAGGGGCTCTCAGCCGGTCACATTCCCACCTGGTGACCCTCTTCCCCACAGTTATAACACACATCTTGTCTCGCGGGACCTCGGCTTAACCCCGGCCTCTGTGCAGTCCGTTCCTTCAGGGAGGGGCCCTCTCTGCCAGTCCCCTCACCTGGAGGGACCCCATCTGCCACGACTCCCCTCACTATCTCCCGATTGGAGCTGGCCCCAGTCACTTCACTACAAGGGGCTACCACAGAGGACTGCACCGTACTGACGGAGCCCCCTTCTGACTCCAATGCGTCCTCCTCCTCCCTCACCTCTCTGAGCAACTGAACAAAAGTTGGGGGGGCCCACGATCTACAGGACTGCCAGAGACTCATAGCAATCACACCATGTCTCTGGGCGTCCCGGGCTGCCTGGTCTATCCTTATCTGATTCACCTCCGTCTCTGAAATGATTCCCCGTCGCCTCAAACAACTTAGCCTTCACTCTACCCGGAAAAGATACTCAGAAAACTTTACCCCTTTTTCCTGACACAGACTCCAAAGGCCCCCTAAAAGCTCCACCTGTGCCCCCGTCAGACCAAAAGCCTCCTCCAGTGCTTCTAGATATTCCTTCCAGGTAGCCAAGGGTTTACTGCCCTTCACGCCTTTTACTACCTCAGCTGCGACCTCCCTCAAGCTGTCAACCAATCTCTGCCGCTTCTCTTCCTCAGAATACTGCCACTCACCCAGCAGCCCAGAGACATGTTCTATCCAGGCCTCAAAATCTTCCTCCCCTTCGGGGGGTGGGAATCCTCCTTGAGAAAATTCTTAACTTCTGATGAGGGCCCTCCGCCTTGTTCACCAAGGAGTTAACAGCTGACGCCAACTCCGAACCCTCCCCCTTCTGTGGGAGAGGGGAACTAATTAGATTTTCCAAATCTGACCACTCCCTTCCTTCATCCTTCAAAAACCATAGGACCCGCTCTCGAAAATCTCCACCTCCAGTGGCTGGCAACTCCTCTGGTGTCCCATCAGACACGTCAAACCTTTCCTCTGTGACAATGTTCATGCCCCATGGCCCCGCATCACTGAGGTCACCGAGAGACGGTGGCAGTCCCACCGCCAAGACGTCAGCACCAATCCGCGCTAACACATAGCCTAAATCCCCCATTTTACCAATCTTTCTGCCTACGATTTCAACCTTACTGATAGCTCTAACCGTACTCAAACATCAAATTAACACTTCAACCGAGGTACGCATGTCCACCCCATTTAATACGCAGGCATGACTAACCGGTACTCCCTCGATCTCACACCAGAGTTCAATCTTATCCAAATCCATCTCCCCTCGTTTAAACCAGGGCAAATTACACCGTAAGTGACACATTCAAATCCCGGATGAGAAACCCCACAAATGTAGCATCTGTGCCCCCTATTTACCCCTGTTCACCTAGGGTGAACTGCTGTCGCCTTACCAATAGTGCGATACTTCGGTGTAAGTATAGTGTAATGCCCCCCCCAGTACACACTCACACACAAATACCAGACAATACACCAACAGCAAGTGAATAATTGCAACTTTATAGTTATTTCTTAGTGATGGGTTAGTAGAAACAGATAACCTAAAGGCACCAAATCAGTAAGTTTATCAGTTTGTGCACATAATATTTTCATATGTTGGAGCTCATGCCTCCGGTTCCATCCACAACGACCTTCCGAGCCTTCGGCTACTGTCCGAACCGCTGATGTCCAGCATCCACCACCCTGGAACCGCTGTCCGCTCTTCACACGTCCATCGTCCTCGCTCTCCTCCTGAGAAAGACCGCGAACTCCCGCTCAGCTCACACATACAAGATAGCACAACAATTCTCCATTGGTTAGTCCCCCCCTTATCTGCAGTCATAACCCAAATATTCCAGACTCAGAAACCCATTACAGCATTAAATAACATTTCAGAGAAGCCATTTCATTATAACAATACAGAGAAGCCATTTTGTTAGCCTGAACAGTTAACACCACAGTTACTGGTACTGAGAGCCCTACATAATGACAGAGTAACATTATGAATTGCAAATTGAACACAGAATTATCCTACAAATACTCAGCAGGCCAGAGAGTACCCGTCAAGAGAGAATCAGAGTTAAAGCAAAAGTTGGAAACCTTGCATCATTAGTGCATAAAGATGGCAATGAAACAAGTTTAAAGTTGCAAAGGAAGGTGGGAGGACTGGAGAGAACTGAAGAGAAGGCCCATCGTGGGGTGCATAGTAGGGAAGTTTGAACGACATAAGTGGGAAGCCGTGTTGCCTTTAAGAAGGCAGTAAGCATAAGAGTGGAACAGAAGTTGGATCTGGAGGAGGTATAAGTATGCAGAGATGAACAAAATCTGAAGCATCAAAGAGGAAAATTATTGAATGGTGGAGATGTGAGTTTCAAGACTGACGTGGCTGAGGATATGAAATTCTTGAATCCATGTCAGGTTTTGAAGGTTGTAATGTGCCAAGTTGGAAGATGCGTTCCTGTTCCTCATGATAAGCTGAGCTCTGTTGGAACACTGTGGGAGGTTAAAGACAGAGAGATAGAGTGGGGGTGGGATAAAGAATTAAAGTGACAGGCTACTGACAGCTCCAAGTTACCCATGCAACCTGAACGCGGGTATTCTGCAAATCAGTCACACACAATCTGCATTTGGTTTCTTAACGTAGGAGACCACAATACAAGCTCTAAATGCAGTATATTAAATTGTTAGAACAACAAGTGAATCACAGCTTCATTTAAAAGGAATGTTTGAGCCCTTAGTTGACAGGAGTGAGGAGACAAAGGCTGTGCTATGGTGAATGGTGGTGGGTATTGGCGGAGATAGTGGACCTATAGATCAAAGAGTGACTGGTTCTTTTGGGATGTTGAAAGGGGACTGCTGGAAAATGCTCAGTGGTGCAATCACTTAGAACGTGTCCAAAAACATGGAAGTGTTCTCTTGAACATGGAGAAAGGAACGGTGGTGAAAGGCAGAGACGAGGGGACCCAGTGCATTATCTGGACAGGAGGAGAGCTATAACCAATAGAACAGAGATTGTTGCAATGCTTTTCAACGATGGTGGAAGGGAAAATATGGTTTGAGAAAGAGGAAAACTCAGAAATGTTGGTATGGAAAGGGGGTGATGCCAAAATAGAAACAATTGTGATGGAGATGCCAGGAGAAAAAAAGACAAACAGGATGAAAGGGAGTTGCAGTTAAGGTAGCTGTGGTTGTGTGAGTTTATAGTAGATACTGTCGCTAACCTATTCTCTGAGATAGGGAAAGGAAAAAAAAAGAAAGGAGGGCAACGTGGATGTGAGTGCAGGGTGGAAAACTGGAGCAAAAGTGAAAAAACAAACTTCCAAGCTCCATATGAGCAGTAATCGCCACCCGTACAATCGGGAACGTACCAGAAAAAAATGAGGACACCTGAGACTGAAATATTCCACATGCCCCACAGACGGGCAGGCTTGGACCCGGGCGGATTCCCGGAGCCACAGCTTCGGTTTGGAGGATGTGAAACAAGTTACAGGAGGTTGCTCATTGTACTGAGTCCATCCAGGCAAAAGATAGAGGCAACTCCGGTTCTTTTCAAGGAAGAGTCAAAGAGCCATCGGGTCTATGTGGTATGAGACGGTACGTATCCATGCTGAAAATTAGTTTGCTGGGGCCAGGAACTTGAAACTGTAAAACAGTAATATCATCACTGATGCAGTAAAAGTTCAAAGTCCAAAGTAAATTTATTATCAAAGTACAAATATGTTACCATATACTATCTGAGATTCATTTTCCCGCAGGCATTTTCAGGAAAAAAGGAAGTACAATAGAGTTTTATGAAAATCTATACATTAATAAAGACTGACAAACAACCAATGTGCACATGAAGACAAACTGTACAAGTAAAAGTGAGAGCACGAGTTGTAAAGAGTCACTGAACGTGAGTCCATAGGTTGTAGAATCAGTTCAGAGTAGTGGCGATTGAAGTTATCCTCACTGGTTAAGGAGCTTGATGTTGTAGGGTAATAACTGCTCCTGAACCTGGTGCCCAATGGTAGGAGTGAGAAGAGGGCATGGCCTGGATGGTACGTGTCTTTGATGATGGATGCTACTTTCTTGTGGCAGCGTTCCATGTAAATGTACTCAATGAAAGGGAGAGATTTGCCTCTGTTGGACTAGACTGTATCCACCATTTTTGATTATTTTCCATTTGTGGGCATTGCTGCTTAATATCAGGTCATAGTGCAGCCAGTGAGGATAATCTCCGTTGTTCATCGAGAGAAGTTTATCAAAGTTTTTGGAGATATGCCAAGTCTACAACTGTAAGATTGCTGGGTGAGGTGTACAATTTGCAGTGCCACCTGCCTGACCAACAAGCATACAGTGCATTCCGGTGACAGCATCTCCCAAATCCTTTTGCACTTCTGTCACACCGAGTTTGCTGCTGGGGGCAGACTTCGCTGTAGCTGTAGGAGTGTGCACAAACAAAATTTGGTAACACGCCAAATCTAAGAAAATAGAGGTGCTGTCGTGTCCTCTTTGTGGTGACACTTATGTGCTGGTCTGAGGACAAATACTCGGATAGGTTTATTTCCTCTGATATCAAGAGATAGATAAGTTCAGAAATCCTTTTTGGATTATAAATTACATTTTCCTTTGTTATCAGCTCAGCAACTCGAAGTTCAGATCAGCAAAATAGAAGAGACATTAGTTCTAACGGGAGGAATTGTTTCGAGTTCGAGAAGAGGATTGATATGGAATAATGGATTTGCAGAAACGCACAATGCTGAATTTGTTGGAGACTCCATGGACCTTATCTTCATATGCACTTGTTTCTGCACACCCCCACAGCAACAGCTAAGTCTGCCCTCATCAGCAAACTCAGTCTAACAGAAGTGAAACTAGCATATACCGAAAGGATTTGGGAGATGCTGACAATGGAATACATTGTATGCTTGTTAGTAAGGCAGGGGGCAATGTAAGCTGTACACTTCACCTAGCAATCTTAAAGCTGTGGCGTCATACAATACAGAAAGTCCCTTCAGGCCGACTCTTCCATGCCAATTGTGATGCCTGTTTTCTGTGCTAATTCCATCTTCCTGCATTTGGCCCATATCCCTTTATTCCTTTCTTATCCATGTACCTCTTAAACCCTGTGATTGTATCTGCCTCTATGACCCTCTGACAGCTTGTCCAGATATGCATTATCCTGTATAAAAACAAAACTTTCTCCTCAGATATATGAAATAATCCCCTTCTCACCTTACCTACGATATTGGGAAAAATCTGTCCCTCATTAATTTTATAAACCAAAATCGGGTCACCTCTCAGCCTCTTGCTCTGTGAGGAGATCTTACTAAATAATCAATGCCATCCCATCCAACTTCTCTTTATTACTAAAGCCTTCCATTGCCACCAACATGCTTCTGTGCTCTTTCAAGTGCTACCACACCTTTCTGTAAAGTGGTGATGAAGAATTCTAAGTTGGCCTAACCAATGTCTTGTACAGCTGCAACATGCTCATCTTTTATATTCCAAACCACTGCCTATAGAGACAAACAAGCCAACTCAACCCTCACCATCCTATTAACCCGTGTTGCTATTTTCGAGGTTGCACCCCAAAGTCTCTCTGTACATCAACAGTTCCAAGGCCCCTTTAACACACTGTACATGTCTAACCAGTATTAGATGATCCTAGGGATGCTACCCCACACACCTGCCTGGATTGAATTCCTTCTGCCACCAGTCTGCCCAACTTCCCAGCTGGTTTATGTCTCTGACCAGCTGATGATACTAAGCTGGGTGGCAGTGTGACATGTGATGAGGATGTTAGGAGAATTCAGGGTGACTTGGATAGGCTGGGTGAGTGGGCAGATACTTGGCAGATGGCGTTTAATGTGAATAAGTGTGAGGTTATCCACTTTGGGAGTAAGAACAGGAAGGCAGATTATTATCTGAACGGTGTAGAGTTGGGTAAGGGAGTAATACAAAGAGATCTCGGAGTCCTTGTTCATCAGTCACTGAAGGTGAATGAGCAAGTGCAGCAGGCAGTGAAGAAGGCTAATGAAATGTTGGCCTTTATTACAAAGGGAATTGAGTACAAGAGCAAGGAAATCCTCTTGCATTTATACAGAGCCCTGGTGAGACCACACCTGGAGTATTGTGTACAGTTTTGGTCTCCAGGGTTAAGGAAGGACATCCTGGCTGTAGAGGAAGTGCAGCGTAGATTCACGAGGTTAATTCCTGGGATGTCTGGACTGTCTTACGCAGAGAGGTTAGAGAGACTGGGCTTGTACATGCTGGAATTAAGGAGATTGAGAGGGGATCTGATTGAAACATATAAGATTATTAAGGGATTGGACAAGATAGAGGCAGGAAATATGTTCCAGATGCTGGGAGAGTCCAGTACCAGAGGGCATGGTTTGAGAATAAGGGGTAGGTCATTTAAGACAGAGTTAAGGAAAAACTTCTTCTCCCAGAGAGTTGTGGGGGTCTGGAATGCACTGCCTCGGAAGGTAGTGGAGGCCAATTCTCTGGGTGCTTTCAAGAAGGAGCTAGATAGGTATCTTATGGATAGGGGAATCAAGGGATATGGGGACAAGGCAGGAACCGGGTATTGATAGGAATTGATCAGCCATGATCTCAGAATGGTGATGCAGGCTCGAAGGGCCGAATGGTCTACTTCTGCACCTATTGTCTATTGTCTATTGTCCTTGTATCCTTTAGCAACCATCTTCACCTTCTACAACTCTGCCATTGTTTTGTCATCAGCAAGCCTACCATCAGACCACAGTCATTCTCATGTAGTCATTTATACAAATAGCAGTCACAGCTCTGATGCACTGCAAATTACAGACTTCCAATCAGGAAAACAACCATAAAACCATAAGACATAGGAGCCATATTGGGCCTTTCGGCCCATCGAGTATGTTCCACCATCCCATCATGGCTGATTTATTTTCCCTCTCATCTCCATTCTCCTGCCTTCTCCCTGTACCTTTGAAGCCCTAACTAATCAAGAAACTGTGAACATCTGCTTTAAATACAATCAATGACTTGACCTCCACAACTGCCTGTGATTTACCACCCTCTAGCTAAAGAAATTCCTCCTCATCTCTGTTCTAAATGGACATTCCTCTATTGTGAGGCTATGCCCTCTGGTCCCAGATTCACTCGCTATGGCAAGTATCCTTTCCACATCCACTCTATGTAGGCCTTTCAATATCTGATAGGCTTCAATTAGATCCCCCCCCCCCCCCATTGTTCTTCTAAACTCAGAGCCATCAAGCAATTCTCATACGTTAACCCTTTCACTATTCCGAAATTCCTCCGGGTCCTCTCCAGTCTAGCACATCTTTTCTCAGCTAAGAGGCCCAATACTGTTCACAGCACTCCAATAGCTTCCTTAACAGTGACTCAACCTGCAAGCTAACCTTTAGGGAATCCTGCATAAAGACTCCCAAGTCCCTTTACACCTCTAATCTTTGCAAATTTTCCTGTTTAGGAAGTAGTCTATGCCTTTATTCCTTCAACCAAATTGTATGACCATATAGTTCCCAACACTATATTCCATCTGCCACTTCTTTGCCCATTCTCCCAATCTGTCTCAGTCCTCTGGAGACGTCCTGCTTTCTTAACACTACCTGCCCCCCCACAAACTAGAAAATCTGCAGATGCTGGAAATCCAAGCAACACACACAAAATGCTGGAGGAACTCAGCAAGCCAGGCAGCATCTATGGAAAAAAGTTATAAGTCAATGCTTCAGGCCAAGACGCTTTATCGGGACTAGTGATAAAAGAAAACTTACCCCTTCACCTCTCCTTGTATCATCCATAAATTTGGCCATAAAGTCATCAATTCCATCATCCAAATTATTGACCTATAATGTGAAAAGAAGTGGGTCCAATACTGTCCCCTGCAGAATACTGCTAGTCAGCAGCAGCCAAATTAAAAAAAAAAACCTTTATTCCCAGTCTTTGCCTCCTGCCAATTAGCCAGTCTTCTATCTTTCCTGTAACACCACAGGCTCTTGTTAAGCAGCCTAATGTACAGAACCTTGTCAAAGTCCTTCTGAAATCCAAGTAAATAACATCACTGACTCTCCTGTATCTATCCTGCCTATTATTTCTTCGCAGAATTCCAATAGATCTCTCAGGCAACATTTCCCCTTAAGGAAATCATGTTGGCTTTATCTTGTTTTATCATGTACCCCAATATCTCATCCTTACTAATTGGCTCAAACATCTTCTCAACCACTGAGGTCAGGCTTACTGGCCTATAATCTCCTCTCTTCTGCCTCCCTCCCTTCTTAAAAGAGTGGAGTGACATTTGCAATTTTCGAGTCATCTAGAACCATTCCAGAGCCTAGTGATTCTTGAAAGATTATTACTAGTGCCTCCATAATTTCTTCAGCCACCTCTTTCAAAATCTTGGTGTGTAGTCCACCTGGTCCAGGTGACTTATCTAGCTTCTGACCTCTCGTCTTTCCAAGCATCTTCTCTTTAGTAATGGCAACGCCACTTTCTTCTGTCTCTGACACTCCCCAATTTCTGGCAAACTGCTAGTGTCTTCCACAGTGAAGACTGACACAAAATGCTAACTCTTTCTCCCACATAACTACCTCTCCAATATTATTTTCTAGTGGACTAATATTCGCTCTTGCCTTTATTCTGCTCTTTATGTATCTGAATAAACTTCTGGTATCCTCTTTTATATTACTGGTAGCTTCCCTTTGTATTTCGTCTTTTCCCTCCTTATGAATTTTTTAGTTGTCCGTTGGTTTTTAAAAGCTTCCCAATTCTCTTTCTTCCCACTAACATAGAAACATAGAAAATAGGTGCAGGAGTAGGCCATTCGGCCCTTCGAGCCTGCACTGCCATTCAGTATGATCATGGCTGATCATCCAACTCAGAACCCTGTACCTGCTTTCTCTCCATATCCCCTGATCCCTTTAGCCACAAGGGCCATATCTAACTTCCTCTTAAATATAGCCAATGAACCGGCCTCAACTGTTTCCTGTGGCAGAGAATTCCACAGATTCACCACTCTCTGTGTGAAGAAGTTTTTCCTCATCTCGGTCCTAAAAGGCTTCCCCTTTATCCTTAAACTGTGACCCCTCGTTCTGGACTTCCCCAACATCGGAAACAATCTTCCTGCATCTAGCCTGTCCAATCCCTTTAGAATTTTATACATTTCAATAAGATCCCCCCTCAATCTTCTAAATTCCAGTGAGTATAAGCCTAGTCGATCCAGTCTTTCTTCATATGAAAGTCCTGCCATCCCAGGAATCAATCTGGTGAACCTTCTCTGTACTCCCTCTATGGCAAGAATGTCTTTCCTCAGATTAGGGGACCAAAACTGCACACAATATTCTAGGTGTGGTCTCACCAAGGCCTTGTACAACTGCAGTAGAACCTCCCTGCTCCTGTACTCAAATCCTCTTGCTATGAATACCAACATACCATTTACCTTTTTCACCACCTGCTGTACCTGCATGCCCACCTTCAATGACTGGTGTACAATGACACCCAGGTCTCGTTGCATCTCCCCTTTTCCTAATCGGCCACCGTTCAGATAATAATCTGTTTTCCTGTTCTTGCAACCAAAGTGGATAACCTCACATTTATCCACATTAAATTGCATAATATAATATAACCTTTGTTATATTATATGCCCTCTCTTTTCCTTTAATGCTGTCTTTGACTTCCCTTGTGAGCTACAGTTGTGTCATCCCCCTTTTAGAATAGTTCTTCATCGTTGGGATGTATCTATCCTGCACCTTCCAAATTGCCACTAGAAACACTAGCCATTGCTGTTATGCCATCATCCCTGCTGTGTCCCCTTCCAGTCAACTTTGGCCAGCTCCTCTCTTATGCCCCTTTACTCCACTGTAATGCTGATCCACCTGATTTTATTTTCTCTTTTTCCCTCTGCTGTGTGAATTCTATCAGATTATGATCACTGCCTCTTAAGAGTACCTTTACTTTAAGTTCTCCAATCAAATCTGGCTCATTACACAACATTCAATCCAGAATTCCCTTTCCCCTAGTGGGCTCAACCACAAGTTATCTAAAAATCCACCTCATGGGCATTCTACTTATTCTCACTCTTGAGATCTAGCATCAACCCAACTTTCCCAATTTACCTACACATTGAAATCTCCCATGATTATTGCAACATTGTCCTTTTTACATGCCTTTCAATCTCCTGTTGTAATTCATATCCCATATCCTGACTACTGTTTAGAGGGTCTTTTTACCCTTGCAGTTTTGTAACTCTACCCACAAAGGTTCTACATCTTCTGATCATATGCCACTTCTTTCTTAGGATTTGATTTCATGGTTTACCTACAGAGCCTGTGCTGTACTTTTCTATGACTCAAAATCTGAAACTCTGATCCCTGCACCAGCTCCTCAGCCACTCATTCATACTATCATCCTATTCCTGCCCTGACTAGCATGTGGCACTGGGAGTAATCCAGAGATTACTACCTTGGAGGAACTGCTCATCAGCCTCTTTCCTAATTCCCTATGCTCACTGCACAGGACCCCTTTCCTCTTTCTACCTATCGTTGGTGCCAATGCACACCACAATGTGCATAGTATCACTGAGGCAGAGCACAAAATCATATGGATCGGAAGATGTGTCTGCTGAAAAACTGAAAATGGAACTGGACACAGGGACAGCTTTACCAATAACTTCAGAGGCTGACTACAACAGACTGTTTTCTAAGCTACCATTAGAGAAGACCTCAGCAATGCTAAAGACCTACGTAGGTGAAAAAAGTGTTTCCCAAAAGCAAACTGAAAGTAAATGTGTTGTACGGATGCCAAACACAGCATGTGTAGAGCTTTATGTATTGAGAAGTGGAGGGCCAGCACTTCTCGGACGTGAATGATTGAGAAAAATCCAACTAGACTGTCAGAACTCTCAATGTAGCATCAACAGGCAACAGCCCAAAACAGCAGCACTAACTCGAGACTATCACAGCTCTTAATGCTAATGAGAAGATATTTGAGAAGGGAATAGATAAACAGATTGAA
This sequence comes from Hemitrygon akajei, assembly GCF_048418815.1. Lineage (NCBI taxonomy): Eukaryota > Metazoa > Chordata > Chondrichthyes > Myliobatiformes > Dasyatidae > Hemitrygon > Hemitrygon akajei. Next base: position 57,957,318 of record NC_133140.1, read on the forward strand.
GACTTGGCCAAAAGCTGTTCAGGATGCCATTAAGTTCAAAATGCACCCCCACAGTCACTGTTACACCTATGGGAGTGGCTATCGTCAGCATGACAAAGAGTACTTATTGTCTTTGCTGGGCCATTCATGGACTCCATGTTTCTGATTGCTGTGGATGCTCATTCAAAGTGGCCGGAGGTTATACCAATGAAGTCAACCACCTCAGCAAAGACAGTCTCTGCCCTGAGGACTATCTTCAGCAGAAATGGCTTGCCAGAACAAATTGTGAGTGACATGGACCACAATACATGTCAGAAGGATTCAGACTGTTCATGAAGAAAAATGGCATCAGATATTTCAAGTCAGCTCCTCACCACCCAGCAACAAATTCAAGACGTCCATTAAAGCGATGGACAAGGAGGACATTCCTCTACAGCACAAGGTGGACAGCTTCCTTTTTGTGTATTGGAACTCCGTTCATGCAATGACAAATCAAACCTGCAATGCTGTTCGTGAGCAGGAATCTGGGATCTTGCATAGACCTCCTGAAACCGGATCTATGGAGGGAAGTGCAGAACATAAACATTTCAGCCAGTTGCCAAGTGAAGCCGCAAGCAGCTTTGAGATTGGATAGGAATTCCTAGTGAGTGATTACTGAGAAGACAAGTGGACACCCTGTAGGATAGCTACAAGAACTGGACTTCTGATGTACACAATGGATGTTGGAGATCATATATGGAGATGTCATGTGGACCCGATACTGGATGCCCAACTGAAGAACACACCTCAGTCGATTGCATCCAGCAAGACAGACACATCACAGCCGCCAGGCTTACCACTCAGTGATGATCATGTCACCAACAGCAATGTAACACCAGCAACTGAGAATGCTGTCTTGGACAAGACACCAAATAAACCTGATGCCACTCCACGGGTCCAGAGGCGCTATAAGAATGTTGTCATTGACAAGACACCTGTCAAACCTGATGCCAGTCCACAGGTCCAGAGGCGCTATCCTGAAAGGAACAGCGTACCACCCAAAAGACTGAATCCTTAGTGTAGTGAAGTTATGAACCGTTATTGCGAAAGCATGTTTATTTGCAATATGGGTTATGAAAGGGAATTTGAATGTCTGGTACATATACAGTTTTATGTTACATTAATCTAAAGGGGGAAGGAAATGTAATGTATGGATCAATTTCTTTTACAGCAATGACTCCCCTTCAGCACTACGCATACGTATTGACCTGTGTCCACACATGTGTATAGATGAATTGAATTGGCTTTATTTCTTGCATCCTTCACATATGGGAGAAGTAAAAATCTTTATGTTACATCTGTCTAAATGTGCAATGTGCAATCATAGTAATTTATAGTTATTTATAATAAATAGATCAGTCAATATAACATAGAAATACATTCAGATCAGCGTGAGTTAACCAGTCTGATGGGCTGGTGGAAGAAACTGTTGGTCCTGGCTTTTATGCTGCGGTACTGTTTCCCAGATGGTAGCAGCTGGAATAGATTGTGGTTGGGGTGACTCGGGTCCCCAATGATCCTTTGGGCCCTTTTCTCACACCTGTCTTTGTAAACGTCCTGAATCATGGGCAGTTCACAACTACAGATGCGCTGGACTATCCGCTCTCTGAACAGTCCTGCGATTCAGGGAGGTACAGTTCCCATACCAGGCAGTGATGCAGCCAGTCAGGATGCTCTCAATTGTGCCCCTGTAGAAAATCCTTAGGATTTGGGGGCCCACACCAAACTTCCTCAACCATCTGAGGTGAAAGAGGCACTGTTGTGCCTTTTTCTTTTTTTTTGGTAATTTTTTTTATTGAAGTTCATCATCAAACAAACATTTCCATAAGATGTATTTCAGACATTGTACATATATATCATATAATCATATATGTCACAAATCTCCAACATGTAGGGAGTGCTCTTTTTTTTGCAACAGATTCATTGATTTGTGAGAATAAAGTCAGGCCTATGAGGCATTATGTAGTTAAACCATTTTTCCCAGTATGAATCAAATTGTTCCAGCTTATGATTAACAGATGCTGTTATCTTCTCCATTTTGTAAATGTCCATTGTAATTTCCATCCATGCATTTAAAGTTGGGCTGTCCTGTGATAACCATTTCCTAATAAGAGTCTTTTTCACCACACAGCTGGTGTGTACAGACCACATGAGGTCCTCAGTGATGTGGATGCCAAGCTGTTTACCCTCTCAACCACAAGATCGATTGAGGTCTACACATGCGTATTGATCTATTGTCTGAGTATGCACATTGACCTGTTGTCTACGCATGCACATTATTCTCGCTCCCACTGGAATGTGAATACACCAGTAAAAGCCACCTCCGCGTGCATGCTTTTATTTTAATTGATATGTGGTTGCAAAAGTACAACAGAGGGCTAAGAAAAAGACCTGACCTTTGCTTACTGTGCCTTGTCACTGCTCAGAGTGAAGACAAAGGACCAGTATCAAATAGAAGTGAAGACTCTTCAGGCCTGCTGGTGTGGAGGTGTAGGAAGATGGACACTCAAGATGAAAATGAACCAGTTAGGGCAAGGAAACTGGAAACTGTTTATATCCGAATTCACCCATTTGGTTGAATGAATCTCTAAAATTAATTTTTAATTCCTGACTAATCTTAATAAAGAACTCCAAACAAGGCAAGTTATTCAAACAAGGAAAATAAAATGATGACAAATTAGCTTTAGTAGCAGCAAGCAATTCTCCATTACCCAGTCTAATAAATTTTACGCCAGGAGCGTGCTATTATCACTGGAGACTCACCTTGGTCTTCCAGCTACTGCATGCTGATTTTAGTGCACAGTTATTATTTCATCAAGAGCTGTCAAACCGAACTACAAGGCACCTTTGTAAAACTTACAATCCATTCAAATTGCAGGGACTTTCACCGAGCCACCATTTTCCTAAATCTGCAAGTTGCCGCTGTTAAGGAGAGTATCACACTCTCAAAGGTTCAAAGGTACATTTAATGTCAGAGGAATGTATACAATATACATCCTGAAATGCTTTTTCTTCACAACCATCCACAAAAACAGAGGAGTGCCCCAAGAATGAATGACAGTTAAATGTTAGAACCCCAAAGTCCCCCCCCCCCCAGCTCCCCTCCCTCCTGCACGTAAGCGGCAGCGAGCAACAAGCCCACTCCCCCCACTGGCAAAACTAAGGCACACCCGCTACTGGCACTCAAGTGTGGATAATGAGGGCTGTTAATAAGGAAGGCGGAGTGGGGTAGGAGGACAAACCTGCATTTATAAAGCTCCCTTTGAATGTCTTTTGTTCATTGAAAAACCTTACACCAGTCTTGCAATGTAAGAAATCAATTTTTATACAATAATTTCCCATAAAAACAACATTATAATGATCAGCAAATCATAGAATTCTTGCAGCATATAAGGAGGTCATCTTGCCTCTCCAGCTAATAACAACAATCATTATGAAATGTGGCATGCTGGAGGATAAATGCTAAGTCAATAACAAATAGAAAATTCACTAAAATTAAAACAATGAAAATTCTTGTTAACAAACCTTTAAGAAAGTCTCTAAGGATAATCTAGAATATTATAGACCAATTAGCCTGATGTCAGTAGTGGGTGAATTATTGGACATTATTCTAAGGGACTGGGATATATAAGTACTTGGATAGACAGGGCCTGATTAGGGATAATCAGCATGGCTTTGTGCATGGTAGGTCGTGTCTAACCAATCTTACCTGGAAAGTTAATGAAGGAAAGGCAGTGGATATTGTAGCAAGGCCTTTGACAAAGCCCTGCATGGGAGGTTGGTCAAGATGGTTAAATTGTTTGGCGTTCATGATGAGGTAGTAAATTTGATTAGACATTGGCTTTGGACGAGAAGTCAGAGAATGATGGTCGTAGTTGGTTGCCTCTCTGACTGGAAGCCTTGGATTAGTGGTGGGCCGCAGGGATCGGTACTGTGTCCATTGTTGTTAGTCATCTATACCAATGATCTGGATGATAATGTGGTAAACTGGACCAGTAAGTTTGTGGATGATACCAGCATTTGGGGGTGCAGTAAACAGCAAGGAAGTTCTCAAAGCTTGCAGCAGGATCCGTACCAGATGGGAAAATGGCAGATGGAGTTTATTGCAAACAAGTGTGAGGTGCTGCACTTTGGGAGAACATACCAGGGTAGGACTTATACAGTGAATTGTAGGATACTGAGGAATGCAATAGGACAAAGGGATCTGAACACAGATCCATAACTCCTGGAAGGTGGTGTTGCTTGTCCTGGTCCAACCACAAAGAGGCCATTGCCAAGAAAGTTTACCAACACCTCCACTTTCTTCAGAGGCTGAAGAAATTTGGAATCTTCCTTTCAACCCTCATCATTTTTAAAAATCACTGCGCCATAGAAAGTATCCTATCTGAATGCGTAATGGTTTGGTAAGGCAGCTGCTCTGCATGTGACCGTATGAATCTGCAGATAGTTATGGGCACATCTCGGCACATCTCAGCACATCGTGGAAATCAGGCATCTCTCTATGGACTCTCACTGCCTCAGTAAAGTAGCCAGCGTAATCAGTGACCCCATCCACCCCAGACCTTGTCCCTTCCCTCCTCCATCTGGCAGAAGATACAAAAGCCTGAAAGCATGTACTGTACCACCAGGCTCAAAGATAACTTATATCCACTATTATAAGGCTATTAAATGGTTTCCTCATGCAATTAGATAATCTCTTGTCCTCAATCTACATCATAGGATATCACACTTTATTGTTAACCTGCTCTGTACTTTCTCTGTAGCTGTTACACTTTCTTCTGCATTGTTCTTGTTTCACCTTGTTCTAACTTAGTGCACTCTGTGATAATTTGATCAGTGTGAACCGTATGCAAGCTGAGTTTTCTACTGCATTTCAGTAATCAGTTTCTTCTCAACTATGACTAAAACTCGAGTCTTAAGTAATATCATCTCTGGCTTAATATTAATACTTGTATCTCGATCAAAATATCCTGTCGTTTAATGAATAAGAGACACCCAAAGGAAATGAAGAAAGCTTTGTAAATGCAACTTTGTCCTCCCCACCCCTTCACCTTCCCTGCCTTTTTTTTACATACTTCTCATCATTCTGTTGAGAATCTGGTGTTTCACTTAACAGCAGAAACTCACAAGGTTGAAATGGTGGCTAGGTGAAAGTCCCTGCAGTTTGAATGCCAAGTTCAAGGACTTCCACAGTTGATTGATGGTCACTGCAGTAAAATTTCACCAAAGATAACCTTTTTTATGTTTGAAGGACTAATACTGTCCTGGCTACTGCAAGAACTTTTAATAAGACCAAAATGTTTCATAAAAATGTTTATGTTCATCTGACAGCATAAACAGAAGCAGGAACTCTTTGCAAAGTTTCATCTAAAATCATCGTTAATAATGAAATACTGTACCTTCTTCATAATGCATGAAAGAATTAGCCCAGATTAGATATAGTAGGCATTGGTTTGAAAGAAGATACTTGACTTAGACAAAAGAACCAGAACTTACACCTTCAAGAAATAAAAGACCAACTTAATTCCTGAATCTAGTCATAAATGCCTGACTTAAACTCTATTGATATCCTTGAGCTTTTAAAACCACTTAGGGTATCCTGGTTGTCATTTGGAATAAGCTAGCATTTTTATTTTGGAGGTACTGAGTCAGATTGGGATTCAGACATTTCACAATCACTAAATTTGGTACATTCTCATGTAGTTCAAGGAAGGTCTAAGAATCACAATCTATAACTCAGGAAGGATTTTTAGTTTAGTTTCCAAAGTGCAGCATGGCAGTATAGTGGCTAGTACAAAGCATTACAGTACGGGTGACCCGGGTTCAATTCCCGCCACTGCCTGTAAGGAGTTTATACGTTCTTCTATGACCGCATGGGTTTCCTCTGGGTTTCCTCCCACAGTCCAAAGACGTACCATTTGTTGGGTTAATTGGCCGTTGTAAATTATCCTGTGATTAGGCGAGGATTAAATTGGGGACGTGGGCTGCGTGGATCGAAGGGCCTATTCCGCACTGTATCTCAATAAAGAAAGAAAGAAAGAAAGAAAGAAAGAACCACAACTGAAGAAGCATATGCCCAGAGTTCCCACTGCATTCAGAGACAAATGCCTTTCATAATTTCCCTGTTTTGTTACAATTAGCAATTACAATGATATTTGATAGTCTGGCAGGAATTATGCCCCAAACAGCATCAAAGAAATAGTTAGGTGTAACATACATTTTCATCTACAAGCTGTAAACCTGAAAAGCTGTACATTTAGGAATTGATTGAAATCTGTCAGCAGATATTGTGTTACCTGTGAAAACCTGACAGAAGAAAAGTGCCAAACAATTTTCAGGACCTTTCCACAGGTTCCACCCAAAGTAAGGGGAAATAGCCTGCAAACAGTAAATTTTTATGTGGTAAAAGACATTTTATAGAATTTACAGAATTCCCAAATTCAGCTGAGTTATGTTACCACTTAAGTGGGAATCTCTCCCAAGTTAGATATTTGCCAAACTGAGCAATAATTCCTCACTCTCCTGTGGTAGAAAACAATATTCCTTTTGGAAATGAGTTTTTCAGAAGTTATCACTGGTCTTGTGCCTGATGTTAATTCTGACAGCTCAATGGCTGAGTCCAGAAACAAACACCTGCACCCATAAATGAAACACAAATCCCTGTCTCTGAATGATTCCTTCTGATGAATGAAGACGGGGAACTCTATATAACATCTTCATTGTCTGGCTGTATAATATCCATCGACAGAATCTTTTACAATTTCCTTCAAAAGCAGCTGGTGCTGTCAAAATATAAAAATATAAACTACATTCAGGTCAAAATTAGACCATGCTTAATCAAATCTGCCACAAAGATCACATTGAGTTCCTTTTGCAATGAATTGTTCTCATAAACAAAGATCACAGAAGACTGTGGCCTTATAATTTTGGCTGGGTTATTAAAGTCTACAGGTATTAGGCACTTATTATCAAGGAGAAATCAACGATATATTTTCACCAATGTTAGTTTATCTAAATACAGATAAGTGTTGGAGAGATTCTTGGAAATGACATTAAGAGAATTGATTTGATTACTTTTCTTATGCGGAAAATCTACATGTATAATTGTGATGATTTATTATCATGTTGCTCACCCATTGTCAAGATTCTGAAAACGTTGGATGAGTTACAAAGAAAAAGGTAATCATGCAATGACATATCTTGATCTAGACAATTCCTTTGTGAAGAGTGGCTCTCTCTCAATTCCTGGGAAATTTTTAATTTTTCTATTGAGGTAAAAATCTTCCAAGATTCCATTCCAAAACTGGCTCCCCGTGTCATCCAGGCAATCAGACAGAGTCCAACTGACCATAACATGTATTAGTTTTCAAGTATCTTTTGCTTGATAGACCAACCAAAAATCCACCAAAGACTTTAAACTTATTCTTCAAATTGCATTAGAGTTATTTGTAATAGATAATGATGCCTCATTGATATTTACAATGAATCACATTCCAACACTGTTTTTCAGTGCATTTCAAAGCATAACTCACCGTCTTATAAAAATTCCGTAGATATTATCTGATGCTTTTGCTAATAACGTTTTATCAGGTCGGCTGCCACTGGACACAGATTCTCCTGATTTACTCTGAGAACCATTACATTTTCATCAAATTAAACTTTAATTAATAATCAAGAATGGAGTAGCTGAGTCATTGTGTTACATGGGACAAACTCCTAACTTAAATAATACTGAAATGGTGAGCAGAAAGCCACTGGGTCAATGTAAAAATGCTTAATTGAATCTTAACTGCTTTCTGAAATGGTTGCAATGGTTTCTGAAATCTGGTCCAAGGCCAGCTATGGATTGGTAAGAGAAAGTAGGCCTTGGTCAGTGTCAACCAAAGAAATAAGTTCCAATTTTCTTTGCCAAGAAGAATGACCCTAGGTTTTCTAATGTTTGCATGTTTATCCTGGATTCTGTTCTTGTACATTACTTTTACTCCCTTTCTATGGCCTTGATGACCTTTACAAAGCATGCAGCCTAGGACAGAACACAATACTCTATTGAACCTACAACCATGAGTTTACAGAAACATTCACACTTCTGTGAAATGTGCCAACCTTACACTTCAGTAGCCTTCACAACTTGTCCTGCTACTTCTCTTTACAATCCTCTTTAAAAATCTCAGTCAACTTACTTAAACAATTTATGACTGGCTTTCATTTATTAGCTTATTCTTTTCTAAATTCCAGCCCATTTTGTCTTTAAAATCAACTCATGTGCACTTACCGGTGCACATTGGTTAACCGTATCTCAATGCCTTTGTCAAGCAGGATTATGATATCGGTAGTCCATACTTTAAACAGAGGTGTGTATGGGATGTCCAGGGAGGAGTGAGGGGGTTTGGCCTGCCGTTCTGGAGCTGCTCACTCACCTTTGGTCCCCATCAGACACTCAGCTCTCACCTGAGGCTTCAAGTAGCTGCTTGCTTGCGACAGCAGCCATGCCCCAGTACACCGCTTCGACAGGCATTCTACAAAAACACCTTTTTGTACAAAACTTCCTTTCATTATTATTTTGTTATTTATATGTTCAATAAGAGTTCTGTGGCCCCCCTTTCTGTTCCCCGCTCAGTTTCTGCCCATTGCATGCATCCTTCCTATTACTGAGGTATAGTTTCCAAATGATTTCAATTGGATAACAATGTATTTGGACAGAATGAGATGAAGCATTGCATAAAACAGTGATGTTTTGACTTTGAGTGAATTGGATTCATAAACACTTAACACACGAGTAGTCACAATCCTTTGCAATGCTTCACTTGAGATAGCCCTGTCCAGAACACGAGGGCACCCAGCAATCGTTTGTAGATTGGACACATTTGACGTTGCTTATCACCTTGCACCCAGTTGTTGAAGATTGTGGAGCACACAGACATTAATCCAGCCTTAATCACCCGCAGCTGCTGTGAACAGCGGTCAATTGAAGCCGGAGACCTGCTGTACGTCTCCAGCTGCCACTGTAATCACTTTAAATTCAAATTCAATTAGTTCAAACTCAATCAATAACTGCAGAAGTTTCATCCACAAGTTGACTGCCAGTCACAGACCTTAAGTGCCTTGGGCCAATAAAAATAGTCACTTGGATTCAATTAGGGGGAAAAAAACTAAGATCATCATGTCAATCAAGTGAAGGTTGTCCTGGTGATGCCTCTCCTGTCTGCAGGAGGGCAAACTCTGCCAGCAGGGATTAACTGTACTACTCCAACACATTGACGTACAGGAAATTCCACTTTCAGGCAGAAGCTAACTATTTGTGGATACTTCTTAGTTTAATTTCTCTTTTTCTGCCCTCTCTCTCTCCCACCCCGTGCCCTCCATGTCCTTTTCGAGGCAGCCAGGGATGACAATGGGTCAGTGAACGGTTAATTAGCTGCTCCTGCACAGTAGAGTGCCCCCCGCTCTCGGTATCTGTTACACTCCCATTGTTACCCCTTGCCCCACAGACCCCATGCCCCAATTATGTCCTTTCTCCTGTCTGCTTCCCTCTTGCCTCAGTTCCAATGATATCCCAATTCAAACCATGAGTGCTTCCCCTCCCCTCCTGGCCACCCTACTATCCCTGGCTCTTAACTGCGCACCCTCCTCCGTCCCAGCAGAGCGAGCCAGGGAAGGAGACAGGGATTCAAGGCGCCGAGTGAAAGATAGAGGGAGGCGGGTGTAAAGGTTGGAGAGAGAAGTTTTGGAGAAGGGTGGAAGGAATGGTGGTGGTGAAGCAGTTTGCAGTTCCACGTTAGAACTAACAGAACAATAGGGGGGCTTGGCATATTCAATCCTGAAGGACTCCCATAGAAAGAAAGAAATAGGGGATTATTGTTGGTTAAAACTAAAACTGTAACCAGCATGATTTTTATATCGTAGATACATTCCTCACTACAATGATACAACATTTTTCGGGGTAGTTCCCATGGTAACCAGAGGGTTTTGATTCATATGTATCTTACTGTGATATAGATTAAAAAGTTTGTACAATATTGAACATCTGATTAGGGAGCTCATGTCATTAATCCGTGACAGATTATGATGATCGTGCTCACAACCAGCATGATAGCCCTGGGAGGGTATTTTAGGATTTTTCTGTAAGAAGACAACTTTAAAATTAAGATTCTGAAAATGTTGCTCTTTGATATTAATTTGGGACTAAAATTAGCAGCACAACAACATTTAACATTAAGGAAGCAAGTGGTGCATTTTCCCATTTCCTGCTGTGTTTTGGGTTCATAAATGTAAGCTGTGCTGTAAGGCACTAGAGATGGGAACTCAGGATCTCATCACAAACAGCTACTGACAACAGAAGGCTTAATTGGAAAAGTTGATGGAAAAGAATCGAGCAGAAACTTGTTTATGGATTTCTCTGCTTTCTGAGATTGGAACTTTTGACAATCTGAAGTAAATAAAACAGTAAACAGTAGTAACACCCAACTGGCCAATCAGCTTCTGCCGACGGAGAGAGGGGCTGGATCTTGCTGGACACAGCCCCCAACTCATTGCTAGCCCACAGTTGAATTAACATCTTCAGCTGCATAGTCTCCAACACCCATCCAATGTCACTGTCATAGTTAACATGATAAGTGGAATCAACTGTGACCAGCAACTGGGCCATTGCACACTTGTCTGATGGGCTCCTCAGTGCTTCTCCTCTCCAAGGACTTTTACACTGCTCGTGGATGTCTCTGATGCTCAGACATACTTAGAAAGAGAAGCAGAAATTTAAAAATAACAGCAGATGCCAGAAATTGGAAATCATAACAGAAAATGGCAGAAACACAGCAGGTCAGGCAGCATCTATGGAAAAGAGAAATAGTTAATACTTCCAGTTTGCGAAGATTCGGCATGACTTTGGCTAACTTCTACAGATATGACTGGAGACTGGTTGCACAGTCGACTGTGCTTCTTCCTGCCTGGCCTGCTGCGTTCCTCCAGCATTTTGTGTGTGTTGCTTGAATTTCCAGCATCTGCAGATTTCCTCATGTTTGCGTCCACAATCTATGGGCTCACTTTCAAGGACTCTTCATCTCATGTTCTCGATATTATTTATTTATTTATTTATTTGTTATTATTGTTATTTCTTTTTCACTGGTTGTCCGCCCTGTCAGTGAAGTCTTCCATTAATTCCATTATGTTTATTTGATTCATTGAGTATGTCTGCAAGAAAATGAATCTCAGGTTTCTATATGGTGGCGTATACGTACTTTGATAATAAGTTTACTTTGAACTTTCAACTTTGAAATGTTGACTGTTTCTCTTTCCGCACTCACAGACGGCCATAAAATAAATTGAATAATTAAAAAAATTTATTTATCCTATTAAAAATTGAGTCATAATAAATCCACTTAATGCCACGTTGAACTCATGTAAATTAATTAACACTATCACACTTTTCTTCTTTCACACTATTTATTTGTTTATTTATTGTAACTTACAGTAATTTTACACTGTATGTCTTTTTGCCACAAAACAACAAATCTCGTGACATACATCAGTGGTAATAAAGCTGGTTCTGATTCTGAGAATTCATGCTTTAAGGCTACAAAAGCTATGACCTACACTTACCTTTTAAGTGAAATGAGCTGCCGTGAGTCATCTGAAGTATGGCTGGTGTAAAGATGAAGGGCCAGTACACAGGGTGTCCGATCGGCTCATCATGGAATGCTCCTGATATCCTGGACCCCGTGGACAGCACTGACATTCAACCTCTACATCTGCACCACACAAACAGACAAGCATCCAGAATGCACTGTCACACTGACTTTGGAACTGCCGGCAACCGGACGGCCAAATCAAACCCAACAACTCAAGCTGATGATGTTTATCAGAGCAGGCTAAATGTAGATGTTAAACTGGTTTTAAGATAAAAAATCAGGAGAAACGTAGAGTTTGTTATTGGGTGAATTTTGAGTTTTGGACATAACTAGCCATGCCAATATTTGTAGCCCGTCCCTAATTGTTCTTGAGAAGTTGGTGATGATCTGCATTTTTGAATTGTTGTGGTCCTCCTTGTGAAGGTGCTGGACTAGCGACATAGTTCCAAATCGGTGCAACTCAGAGGGGAACATGTAGGTCATCGATGCTCCTGCTGCCCTTGTCCTCGGTGGTTGAGGTTCACTTTGAAAATGTTACACACTACAGTCACAATATGCTGCTCATGGAGGAGGATATTCCTTCATGCTTCTGAATTGTGCCTTGTAATTTGATCGAAGCATCATATTTGATGTGACTAAAACGACAAAGGATGATTGGTCATATGTGAAGTTGGGGAGGTGGAAGAAGTTGAAGAGGAAGGCCTATCCTAGATATGAGAGAGTGCAGAAGAGCAGAAAATATAACACAGTAGAATCTCTTTGTTTCGTTGGCTTTTCCTGCGTTGTTATGGTATTCCTGTGTGAACTTCAGCTAGAGAAAACCGCGGGAGTGTATATATTTTCTGAACCTCAGGCATTAGAAAATTAGCCACAAAATAGTAATTTTATTCATCTGGTGACAAAGATTTAGTGTTTGTTCATGTAATGCTGTTTTGGGATCATCAAGATATTAAAACTACATTTCTCCGAGCGGCTGTTAAAACAATTACCCACATTTCCGAGTGCATCTAAAACTAACGGGCAAATAAATGCTGCAGGTCATTGTAGTTGCTGCGGCAACAACAAATGATGATAGTGCTTAAGAACTCATGAGTATCAGGACTGAGAAAGATGGCTTAGGACATCAGTCAGTTATCTATTAGTGAAATTTAAAACTGCTGTATTAAAAACTATTTCAAGTTTAATTTCAACAATTTGTTTGTAAATCTTTTGAGATGTCAACCTGCTGCATTGATATATCTAGTTCTGTGCCATTGTACAGTAAATGATGCACAATGTGACTAAGTGGAGGCAAAAATATTATTTCAGTTAGTTTTAACCAATCTACTATAAACAGCAGTGTAAGAAAATTTACAATGGATTAATGCATGAAAACTCTGCACAATCCTTTTTCTCTAGAATGAAAACAAGTCTGGAGAAATTCTCAGATGCCTTTTCTGTACAAAACAGCATTTAGCCTAAGTATACTGAAACTAGCTAGAAAATACAAAAAGGAGAATTCAATAAAGCCATGTTGAAATGTGTGCTCATAAAATCACATTGTAAGTGCTGGTGTAGTGGCAAAGAGCTTCCATAGGAAATGAACACTGTGTGCATTTTCATCAGCGTGGAATCATTCTTTCTAATGAGGAGAATAAATGCCACTGGAACGTCTTATATTGTTCTCAGAGCTTCGTCCTACAATCTTATTCTGACCCTCCCAAATGAACAATTGCATTGCGTATCAGTCACACTTTCCAGTCCACATCTTGTAGTTCACAGGCTCTGTATTATCACCCATGTTCTCTTCCATCGACGGGAATGATGCAAGCCTACTCCTTGCTGAGCCCACAAAATCCTCTGACGAATTCATAACATGGATGTCGAGGGGCTGTTGCCTTTGGCATATTCTCACGCTAAGAGCTTGAATTGTTAGGTCTGAACTGAGGAGAAGCCACTTCAGGGATGTAATGCTTTGGATTCCCCGTGACTGGGTAGATCAAAAGCCTGAGCTCAATGGATTTTTGGGCAATGTGAAAATAAGAGTTGATGGAAACTGTGGAGCAAAGTTGACTTGAGGCATAGAATCAGCCATGATCTTACTGAATGACGGAGCTGGGACAAAGGACCCAACGACATGTTCCTGTTTCTGTTTCTAATTCTAATTCTCTTTTTAATCTTAAAACCAACTCTCTTTCTAATTTCCTTCTTCTATCAAAATCCTCTTTAGCTGGTTTGCTCTACTTCAATTTTTCCTGCCAGGCACCCACTTCCACTTGTACAGTGAACTGAGGCATACCTTTGCAAAGTGCCATATACATACAAGTTGTTTTTGAAAAGAAATGACAGAGGATTTGAGTTAGGTTTGGAATAAATAGTTAATGTGCTTACTCTACAATCAGACATGGTTGCTCCGTCTACTTTAATGGTGCAGAGCTATTTCATTTGTCACTGCCAAGAACATCAGCACTAAAACAATCCATACAGGCCATGTATCCAACAATTATTTCCAGATGGTTGAGCTTCACTGCTTCGTGTCTGACCTGTCATCTCAGTACACAAATACGGCTCTGCAATATAATCTGTGGTTCTCTCACAAAATAGGATCCACAAAAGAGTAACCAATGTTTTTTCTAGTTTTTAACCTCATATTTATTGCTTATAAAGTGGACCTTTCTAGTACATAGGAGATAAATTAATTGCAAAAGAAAATAAGGTTCTTAGGTTATCTTTGAGCAAATCCAGAGAGTGGTGTAAATCTTGACTTTATTATTCTAAATGAGCTGTGGAATTCTATAACGAACTTTTTAATAGGTCAGTGAAGTAAATTGATGCAAGGCTCTCAGTTACTCACAAATAAAGGTTTCAGACTGGTAGATTGGACCCACATTACTTCCTGCTCAGATAGGTGACCTCCTTGAAGGAGGGCACATTTTAGCAGAAGGTTGCTGTGTGTTATGATCTCACTGGCCGTAATAGATTAAATTAAAGGCAAGTCCCCATATCAAATCTGAAGTCAGCCCTTATGATCAGCATGGAAATAAAAGGTCACTTACTTTGCTGAAAATTTCTTTCATTAAACACTTACTTTTATCTTCAAATTTACAAGTTCTCAAAATGGCCAACCAGCCTGTCAGCCTTACCCTATGATATGGTAGAATAGGAATACAAAAGGATGTACGTAGGTCCCAGCATGGATCATGAATCAGATTAGTTGCCATCTGTTACAAACATCCCTTCAATTTAAAATACATAGTCTTCCATTCAGTCCTTTCACAGTTGTGATCTTCGCCTTAATCTTTAATGCTCTCTGTCCTTACAATCCTCCTGCCTCCAAAATGCTCCCTTCTAGTATTCGATTTCCCTTTCTAATTTTCACTTATAGCAGACACATCTGAAGTTCCCACCATAAAGCCTTCCAATTAATCATCTATTCTAATTTAAGAAATACCTTAAAATCAATTCCTTCCTCTGAGGCAACACACACAAAATGCTGGAGGAACTCAGCAGGTCAGGCAGCCTCCATGGAAATGAACAAGCAGAGACCCTTCGTCAGAACTGGAAAGGAAGGGGGAAGACGCTAGAGTGAAAAGCTGTGGGTAGGGGAAGGAGGACTGGCTAGAAGATGATAGTTGAAGCCAGGTGGGTAGAAAAGATAAGGGGCAGGAGATGAGGGAATCTGACAGGAAAGGAGAGTGACCGTAGGAGAAAGGGAAGGAGGGGACTCAGGAGGAGGTGATAGGCAGGTAAGAAAAGATAAGGGGTCAGAGTGGGGAATAGAAGAAGAGGGGAGGGGGATGGAAATTTTTTTTACCAGAAGGAGAAATTGATCATCTTGCCATCAGTTTGGAGTCTACTAACCTTACTTCCATGACAATATTGTGAAACACCTTTGAAGAGCAAGTCATTGTTGAGAAACTACCTGATTTCCCAAAGCATAAGATTTTCACGGTAGTTTAGGTGGTTTCCTTGCTGCAATCAATGATGGGGCATTGAAAACTGAGGATGGCAGATGCAATCAATGCCAAAATCCTGACCCTTTGATAGATTTCTCACTGGTGACCACAGTGCAATGTGGCTCCAGTTTTATAGGAAGCATTCAAGACGGGCTTGAGGCTGCAATAAAAAAACTGTGACTTAAGATGGCGGGTAAGAAATGCACAGTCAAATCAGGAAAAATTTAATGTTTCTGAAAACAGAGACATTATGAAAGTGGATCAAAGTCTATGAAAATACTGGCGTGGAAACTGAAAAAAAAAGATAGCAGAAAAAACAATTCATAGAATTAGGGACCCAAGAACGAAAATGATAAAAAATAAGCTAAGTGAAATTCAAGAAGCTTTTGAAGTGTTGTACAAAACTTTATATTCCAAAGTTCCAGGGGGAAGCATAACCCAAATTGACACCTTCTTGAATTCTCTAGAGTTACCCACTTTAAGCAAAGAACAAAATAGAACAATGACTGCTGACATAACTGAAGTTGAATTAAAAGCTGCAATTAGTAGGCTTAAATTAAGCAAGTCACCAGGATCAGATAGGTATACGGCAGAGTGGTACAAAGAATTTAAAAATGAGTTAATTCCTGTTTTACTCCCCACACTGAACTGGACTCTAAAAAAGGCACAAATGCCACTCAGTTGGAAGGAAGCAATAATCTCAGCTATACCAAAAGAAGGCAAGGATAAAATGGAATGTGGGTCATTTAGACCAAAATCCGTTCTTAATGTAGATTATAGATCATTTACCTCCATCATGGCCAAACGATTAGAGGAGTTTCTACCCATACTGATACGTAACGATTAGACAGGTTTTATACGACAATGTCAAACACAAGACAATATACGAAGGACACTTCACATTATGAATCATATACAAAAAAATAAAATCGAAGCAATAATGTTAAGCATGGACGCTGAAAAGGCATTTGATTCGGTTAATTGGAATTTTCTTTACAGAGTTTTGCATAGATTTGGTTTCCAAGACACAATTATTAAAACTATACAGACACTATATGACAACCCTACTGCTAGGATTAAAATCAATGGATATTTATCAAATAGTCTTACCCTAGAAAGGGGCACGAGACAGGGTTGTGCATGGTCACCACTATTCTTCGCATTATATCTGGAACCATTAGCTCAATACATCAGACAAAATGAAGATATCAGGGGAATTACTATTAAAGGGACAGAGCATAAATTGGCTTGTTACGCGGATGACATTTTGATCTATCTAGGGCAACTAACATACTCTTTACCTAAGTTGATGCAATCCTTTGAACAATATGGTCAATGATCAGGATACAAGATTAACATAGATAAAACCCAATTACTTTCATATTACTATAGCCCACCAAGAGAAATTGAAAGTAGGTACCCCTGGGCATGGCACACAGAGTCTTTCAAATATTCGGGCATCATTATGCCAAAAGATTTGGCAAAATTATCAGAATGTAATTATCAGCCTTTATATAAAAAAATTAAGGAAGATATGGCAAGATGGAACCTGATTCCTTTTTTCAGTCTCAGTTCAAGGATTGAGTCTATTAAAATGAATATACTGCCCAGGCTGTTACATCTCTTTCAGACCCTACCAATAGAGATTAATCAAAATCAATTCAATGAATGGAACAAAATGTTATCAAGGTACATTTGGCAGGGTAAAAGGCCTAGAGTTCGTCTCAAAACTTTGCAATCAGCAAAGGAAAATGGGGGATGGGGCCTACCTTCTCTTAGAGATTATTATTTTGCAGCACAATTGAGAGCTGTGATATGTTGGTGCAACCCATCATATGATGCTCAATGGAAAAGCATTGAGGAGCGGGTACTTCCCATCCCCATACAAGCAATTTTGGCTGATAACAACCTGCAAAGGTACATAAATACTATTGATAACCCATGGGTGAAATTGACTCTTAAAATATGGAAAACTACTATAAAAGAATATAATCTAGAGCATATATGTCAAACTCAAGGAATTATCTTTGGCCCACGAGATAATATCTAATTACTATTAAAGCTGGCCCCAGTAATCGAAGCACCTATGGCATATGATATGGCTAATGCTGAGTTTATTCAGGTACCAGGTTTTCAGGGTTTTTAGTGTTTATTTGGCAGTCTTGCTCGGCAGTCTTCTTCATAAGAAACGGAATTTGTAAAGTGAAACACTTTGTAGTTATAGCAGAGACTGAGACACATGAGAGCAGGCTGAAAAAACGGAGGCAACGAAAGCTGCGTTCGCATGCGTCCAACTGATCCGGCCCACATGAAGCTGCATTTTGCTCAATCCGGCCCGTGACCTAAAATGAGTTTGACACCCCTGAAAGAGGGAGATATTGCAATTCTTAAATGGTGTGCATATGACTCGGATTTTACACCAAATAAGTTGGATGCTACATTTAAGGACTGGACAGCTAAAGGAATAACAGTTCTTTGCAATATAATGAAAGAAGGAACACTGTTCAGTTTTGAAATGCTTAAAGAGAAACACTTATTAGAAAAACAAGATTTTTATCGGTATTTACAGATGTTAATAAGACGCTTAAAAATGTAACCAAGGCAAGTACATGCTTGATAGAGCTATTTAGAAAAGCATATAATTCATATAACGGTAGAAGAATCATTTCAAGCATGTATAAGGGGTTGTCAAATCTTAAAACACATTCGACTTCATACATTAAAACAAAATGGGAGAAGGAAGGAGGGATGATTATATCTGAGGAAGAATGGACAATAATATGGAGGTATCAATGGAAGTGTACCAGTTCACAGAAAAGGAGGGAGTTTGGATGGAAAAACTTGATAAGATATTTTATTACACCCTCTCAGAAATCCCATTATGATAGTAACCTCCCTGTTCGCTGGAGAAATTGTGGAAATCAAAATGCAAATCATTATCATATTTTTTGGGACTGCCCTGTTATCAAAGACTATTGGAGGGGGATACACAATGCCCTACAAGACATTTTTAAATGTGAAATACCCTTAGAGAGTAAGACCATATATTTTGGATATATACCTCAAGAATGGTTGAAAAGAGATAAATATTTAATGAATATGCTGTTGGTGGCTGGTAAAAAGACCTTTACTAGGAAATGGTTATCACAGGAGAGCCCAACTTTAAATGCATGGATGGAAATTACAATGGACATTTACAAAATGGAGAAGATAACAGCATCTGTTAATCATAAGCTGGAACAATTTGATTCATACTGGGAAAAATGGTTTAACTACATAATGCCTCATAGGCCTGATTTTATTCTCACAAATCAATGAATCTGTTGTAAAAAAAAAGATCACTCCCTGCTTGTACATAGTTTTTTCCTTTTGCTTGTTTTTTCTCTCCACTCTTTTCTATAAGTGTATACCTCAGATAAATACTATGTGGAGATTTGTGACATATATGATATATATGTACAATGTCTGAAATACATCTTATGGAAATGTTTGTTTGATGATGAACTTCAATAAAAAAAATAAGTTACAAAATTAAAAAAAAAGGAAATGCACAGTCATCAGCACCATGCCAGTTGCCACAAAGTTGTCAGTATGTCACAGGCTATTGTACCAGGGCCCTCAATTTCACCTGGGAGTGGTTGCTAACCTGGGTAAATTGCTTTCATGCACAATTATGCATGACAAACAGACAATAATAGATCTAATTTCCAGATCTGGAAGCTGATGGATACACTGATTTCTGCAATCCCACTGGAAAAGTCGGAGCCTGTGAAGGAACAGGGAATTACTCACTTTCCCTGTCATTGCTCTCTCACTTCGATGCCTCACATAAACTTTGGCTGGATATTCCGTTGGTCATGCTTTAAAGGAACACCGATTAGTGTCAACATGAGTTTTACTAATGTCCAATAACTAGCTAGAAAGATTAGTCTAATTAATGGGAATAACTTTACAGTCCTTCATCTGTAATGTGAAGATTGAAAACTATGGTCTTAATATTAACTGGCATCTCATTTCAACAGGTAGAGAAGGACCAAGAGTGGAGTTAAATGATGATATACTGGATTTGTAACATGGCCTCATCATGTTGTGCATGATACCAGTGCCATTTTCAGCATGCTAATGACTTTGACTCTACTTTTATTTATCATATCATTCGATGGCTAGTGGGAAAATAATCATAGGTTTCCCAGAGATTGTGAAATTATCATGAAATAGAAACTCCCCTAAAGGCTCCTATAACATTCTTCATGGGGTCCTCGATATGGTGATCAACATTCCCCCCCCCCCCCAATTCCCTAACATGACCAAGCTCCCTCCTGCTCCTGATGCCAAGATTCCTGTTGCCACCATCTTTGCCCAAACTCCACAAGCCGCGATGGTCTGGATTCCAGTTGAGTGGTTGCCAGGGAGAAGACAGAACTAAAAGATCCAAAAGACCCCAGTGTCAATATGGAAATCATTTCTATTCCCCAGTCAACTCACAGTCTCTCCATTAGTATCAGAGTCCTTTAATCCACGAATAACAACATTAAAATGCCAAACAACAGGAAGAAATAAAGAAAATTAAGCCTTGCGAAAGTATTTATGGTATTTAGTTATATTTATTATAGATCTGTATAAAAGCAAGAGAGCTGTGCCCTATCCTTACTAATGTTTTAACAGCCATTGATCAATATTCCAGCATTTCTTAAATGAAAACACACAATGTTAAATTCATATAGTTTTATATAATCTGAGATTGAGCATTCAGTTCACAAGCACGAAGACTATACATTTCCATGCAGTCTTTATATTAGATGATGTAAAAGACCCACTAAGTTCATACAAATTGATTGGGAATTGTGAAATACAGCATGTTAAAAAACAGTTATTTGGAATCAGAACAACACAGAGTAGGTCAATGGGCCTGTTATTGGCATGCACTTCCATGAAAAGCAAGCAAACATACGCAAAATATTTTAAAGCTCTTTTCTCCACAATAAAACTACTTCTGAGCTCAACCCTGTGAAACCTGGTCTTGCATATTCCAATAATTTCTGCAAGTGCAAGTTTTAGAGAGACTATAACTTCTGTTTTCAAACAGCCTTCACTCTCCCATTTAGGATCTCCTTAGCTGGCCTCTGAGATTATTTTAGAGCATTCCATTTGCTTCCATCATCTCCCTCAACTCACACTACCTGACTTAGCTGCCAGTCAAAACAGTTCCATTGTCGACCTTACTCCCACGTATCAGTTGGACATAATTGCATTGTTATTTTCATGAGAGCTGCTTGCATAAGCAATCATTCTTTATATGGCGGTAGCATTAAAGTCATACATCTACTTGTATAGTTGTCCAGACCATTTCCTGCATAAAACCAATATAATCTGCACTATCCATTTTTCAGTGATATGACTCTTAGCCATACAAGTACAAAAACTGGATCATTCAATGATGTGTGTTTAATAGGATTAATTCGGAAGTGAAATATCAGGAATTTAAGCCACTTTAAATCTAAATCAAATTCATTTTTTAAAATTTATCTGATAAGAAGTAACTGACAAACATGAGCACTGCAGAAACATCCTGAACAGGCTTGGTCATCGTGGCAGTATCGTACGGAGGGGCATTTTAAACAAGTTTACCCCTCAGCTAACACTGAACATATATGCAAGGTGTCTGGCATCTACTTTAAGAGGCAAGGTGGAACGACAATCAATGTGATCCACGGGTACTTGAAATGTTACCCCCAAAATTTGTCCTTTTTACAGTCTCAGGCTGGAAGTCAAATGCCAGAACAATTAAGTTCATCTTTATAATCTTTCTTTATAATCAGCAAAACTAAACCGCTGATGTAACTTTCCAAGGACACACATGTGAATCAGAACATTCATTGTCTGAGAACTAAACTGATGGGGTTGCCCACCCATGATGGGACACACTCAGTTTTCCATTGAGACCAATGGGTAACCTATACACTCCTCCTATTGACTACGGAAGCACTGAGGAGGAAAGCTACTTTCAGGCCAGTACCTCAGTCCCATCCAGAGTTCGTGCACTAAGGAAGAGTTGACTTGAGACATTCGTTCTTTGGTAGTTGCTGGTGGTATGCAATACAAACTCCCAAAACTCATTGATTACTACTAAAGAATTTCAAAAATATGGGGAACCCATTTAGAATTTGAGATTTGGAGCCAATGTGAGATTGAGATCCATAAAAAAGTCATTCATATTCATTCCATTTCTCACAGTCATGCACCTGGAATGTGAGAACTCTACAGCTAAATCCACAGAGAAAATATCCCTTTGGTCATTCCTCTGGTGCTCTCTTGAGAATTTTAATTAAGATTTCTTAAATGAAAAGAAAATGGGCTATGCAAATCCGTAGCTGACCAAAGTCGCTGTAAGGTCAGGAGTTAACTGATTTGTTGATTATCTAAACATATTGTGTCAAAAATCTGATTAATTTATGGTAGCATTTTATCATGCACTCTCATATATCTGCAATTTTATGTAGGAAAATATGTAGCTGAATTACAATCATGTCTTACAAAGAAATATTTCTGTTGACATCACAATGATAAATTATACAGTGCTACAAATGGTAAACTCTGGTGACCATGAGGTTTTTAAGTTTTAATTTTGCAATGAAAAATGCTAATTAAAAATTGTGAGCAGAAGTATAAATGATTTTCTAAAATAATGGAAAATAATATTTTTTACACGTCTACATCAAGATCATTGTTTTTATATATAGAAATAACACATAAAGATACTGTGCATCAATAATAATTTACTTCATATTTATTAAGATAAATATAACTTAAGTAATTCTTCTAGTAATATAACTGCCATTTCCTTCAGTCCTCCTACTATTGAAATTTTAAATGCTTTAATATTTTACTTTGATATGTTTGAAAAGAGCTACAAACGACTTTAGAGATATGTTTCTATGTTGCATGTGTGTTATACTAAAATGTTTCACTCTGAAGACTTAAACACTGATGAATTCACACTTTACAAGGACGATGTCATTAATGCCATGCTTTATGGCACTGATCTGCTACTAGTTTAAAAGTGCTACATCTAGAAAATTCTTAGCGATTATTAACACATTTTTTATTTAAAAAAAAGCAAACATGAAATCAAGCCCGCAAACCCAAATAAATGTGACGTTTGCCCTTAGACTTCATGCAGTCACTAGCACTGTCTTAGTTCATGTGGAGAGCAGGATTACAAGATGGTGTTCAGACTGGAGCATGGGTGGTGTGGGAAGACGTGTTTGCAGTTTGTATTTAAAGCAGCAATAATTTAAAAATATATATAATTTGCACGGCTAAGTTGTAAGACACCACAGATGCAAATTAGCAATTTATACTCATTATTCAGAATAATATATGTTTTTGTTGCTTTTACATCTTCATTGTAAATAGCTCCAAGTAATTCTAGGGTTAGAGTCTTGAAGGTAAAGACTCTGAAAATGTTTGCATTTGATGACCAATCAGTGATCACATTAGTAAGTTTCTAAAGAGGAGCGAAGTTGGCCTGTTGTCTCTAACAATCTATTTCAGAGGCTTAGGTACTTCACTGTTTTCTCATGGGTAGTGATCTTCATGAATCAAGATGCAAAGATAAGTAAAACTATAAAAGATGGAAATATTTTAAACAATCTTTAAACTCAATTTTATAACCAAATATCACTTTAAATAATATCAATTTTAAGCTTGTTACCTTCCTTTCATTGCCAAATCAATCAGGAATAGATGGGATTTTTTTAAAATAGTGAAATGAATCCAACAAATGTGCACAGATAGTGTTGATTATAATTAAACAGTGAAACAGCAAAAATATTCGAGATGGTTTTTCACTTAAGCTATCTAGCAGAAAATAATATTTTGCACCAGACATGATTTGAAATGAAACATGACATTTCATGGGTTCCAAGATGAATGGGTATCAGATTTTCACCAGGTGCTTTGGGTTTAAATTGTTTCTATAATTTGAGAAGATATTCTGAGAACTGCAGACACCACCTGCAGGACTTGCTGTTTTAACTTCCAGTTTTCAACGGCAGCATTTTTGCATTCTGGGGCATCTGGTGAGAAATGAGTTCCACTTCCTGTCAATCTTACTATTTAGCAAAAATCCAGACCTAAATGTCCTGAAGGGAGAGTGGGACAAAATGGACTGAGACACTGGAACTCTGATTTTGCTCTTCTTTGGTGGCAAGCCAGGCCCCGATTCTGTTCAGCTTTACTGGGAGATTAGTTAAAATATTATGCAAACCTGACCATTTCACACTGATTCAATGATTGTGCTGTAATTGCACCTTAAAATATAAAGTAGCTGCCAAAAATTCAAAAAAACCATTATTCTGCACTTGCCAGACAGTATAAATTAAACAATGTGAACTAAATGCTGTCAGTTTGAAATTCTACAGTAGAATTGTGTTAACATAACAAAACTTAATTGTGCACACATTTTCCCTTTGTTATTGTGTCTGCTCCCTTTGTTCATAACCATCCTCATCTTTATACCAACTACTGTGGCAGCTCAATCTCTTTCACAGGCTCCACTACTTCCTGTCCATCAATTGTTTTGTTTTATTTCTCTGACAGTAATAAACTTTATTTTAAGTCCCTGATCAACTTCCCCTTTTCTGCACAGACTTTCTGAACAAAAAAAAAGTTTGAAAAGATAAATACTACAGGGGTCTTTTTTCCCACTTGTGCCATGAAATCCGTGAGGTACCATTTTCCACAGTTAAATTCAACACCACTGCTATATCCATCCAAGGGAAATTCTATGTGTGGGATTCAGTTCTTCATAACTCAGAGATTTAGTGGTAGAGAATGCTGCAATGATCTTACCTTTTTAAAAAGGCACTTTATCCGTGAACTGGTGTTTCAAACATTTATTGTTGGCTTATTTATAACAAAAAGCAAGAGGGAAATGTGTTTCATGGAATACCAAAACATCATTTGAGGATAAAATGTGTTTTTTTTCTGGCTTCTGTCTCTCTCGCTTTCTGCTGATTAAATAATTGGTTTGCCAAGAGCTTTACCATGAAGACAAAATCCTTTTAAATTTATCAGCTGTTTAAATATCCCAATCCTATCCAGCATATTTTCCCAGCATGCACCATACCCAACAGGGAGTAAGTCAAACTTTTGTATATGCTATTGTGTCAGCTGCTAGAAAGGTTTCAATCCTTCACATCAAATCAATCCCTTACTGAGATGTGAACATTCTTACATTAAAAACTTCCTTGAATTAATAGCAATCTTCAACTACTTCTAGCAAATAAAAGAAACATGCTGACTTACTGATTCAAATTATCCCTCGATATTCTTTTCTTTTTTCGCGATTCTGATCCAAAGGAGTAGTTTCCCATTTTTTAATACCTTGATTTAAACTATCTTCCTATTTTAGTGCTAGGCCTATTAATTTTTGCATGCATTTTTGTTTCACAATTCAGGCAAAACAAAATCTTGTAAAATTCTGCTGGAAGAATATTTGCACAAAAATCAACCAAACAACCCAACTTTCCAGATTAATTACCAGGTTGCAAATGAAGAAAATTTGCCATATGTGGTTTGCCTTTATCCCAGTGGGTGTAATTGTTTTTTGAAAGTACTGTGAATAAAAAGGAATTAATTCATGCAATATTTCTGTTGTCTTAAGAGGTTTCTAGTGCCACATTGGATGTATTCAGTCCAGATATTAAATTGTCTCGTTGATTCAGAAAAAGCACTAAAACTGTGATGTGTTTGGGAATTAGCCAATGTTCCCCAAACATCATCTTTCAGCATCCAGATGTTTTGCTGTGGTTGATCATTGGCAAGGACTTAGCAACTTGTTTATTCAAGTTGTGAAAATTGTTTTGCTTCACATTAATATGTTTGTAGCAAACCAGTTACGTAATGTGAAAATTATTTTTCGCTGTCATATCATTTTCTGTCTTCAGAGACTTCCACTGGCAAATATCAGTTTATTTACTCTGGAGTTGTGCACGCCGACTCGGAGGAATCCATCGCCGGACACTTCGGAGGAATCGCCTTGTAACTGTAATACTCCACAACTTGCTTTGGAACTTCTGCTAAGACACACTTGGCCAAAGCTGCTGGAGAAGCCTGAAACGTGGTTTAAAAAAAACACATTAATTCAGAAATAGAGACTTTCCTCGATACAATTCATGGCCCATAAATTGTGAGCTCTGGGGAAGTGACATCACTTGTACTGATCTTAAAAATAGTTCCAGAGTTCCATTAAGCCCTGCTAAGAAGTTCCCCTTTTCAAAGTCTACTGCTATCAGCTCCCAATCCAAAGGCATCCAGTAACTGTGATGTCATCATATTGGCTGAACAGCCAATCACATTAAAGATTTTTTCACAGATAGGAGATAATTTTAATTAACTTTTAACATTGTACAAACTTCTAAATAAAGTTTTGTACATGAATACTTGATTATATAAATATCATATATTTAACTCCTGAAAATAAGTAATAATTCCAAGGTATTGCACTTTGGAAGGACAAACCAAGGTAGAACATACAAGGTAAATGGTAGGGCACTGAGGAGTGCAGTAGAACAGAGGGATCTGGGAATACAGATACAAAATTCCCTAAAAGTGGTGTCACGGGTAGATAGGGTAGTAAAGAGAGCTTTTGGTATATTGGCCTTTATAAATCAAAGTATTGAGTATAAGTGTTGGAATGTTATGGTGAGGTTGTATAAGGCATTGGTGAGGCTGAATTTGTGTATAGTTTTGGTCACCAAATTACAGGAAGGATATTAATAAAGTTGAAAGATTGCAGAGAAGGTTTACAAGGATATTGCCGGGACTTGAGAAACTGAGTTACAGAGAAAGGTTGAATAGGTTAGGACTTTACTTCCTGTAGCATTGAAGAATGAAGGGAGACTTGATAGAGGTATATAAAATTATGATGGGTATAGATAGAGGGAATGCAAGCAGGCTTTTTCCACTGAGGCTTGGGGAGAAAAAGACCAGAGGACATGGGTTAAGGATGAAGGGGGAAGGGGGGGGGGGGCTTCTTCACACAGAGAGTGGTGGGAGTGTGGAATGAGCTGCCAGATGAAGTTGTAAATGCGGGCTAACTTTTAACATTTAAGAAAAACTTGGACAGGTACATGGATGAGAGGTGTATGGAGGGATATGGGCCAGGTGTGGGTCAGTGGGACTAGGCAGAAAAATGGTTCAACACAGCCAAGAAGGGCCAAAAGGCCTCTTTCTGTGCTGTAATGTTCTATGGTTCTATATATATATTAAAGTCCTTTGTTCTTTGACATATTCATGAAAGGAAATTATAATACATCCAAAATTGTGTTTCTTAGGCCACATGGTTTGCTAATCATAGTATTCTGTTATAAATTCAATCAGACCTCAAGAAACTAAATATATAGTTTTCTTACAGTAGGACTAA
The DNA here is from genome assembly GCF_048418815.1 of Hemitrygon akajei. Lineage (NCBI taxonomy): Eukaryota > Metazoa > Chordata > Chondrichthyes > Myliobatiformes > Dasyatidae > Hemitrygon > Hemitrygon akajei. The sequence goes on from NC_133140.1 coordinate 57,984,323, forward strand.
TTTGTAAAATAATGATTTTAACTTCATTCCCAGCAGTTCAGACCACACACTGGTTTACTACCAACAGTTTTAAGGTTTGTTTGTAAAGCCTCCTGCGCATGAAAATTAGAAATAACTTTTGTGTTCAATGAGTAATGGCAGTACTTTCACCATAGACAGGGCAATAAGATCCAGATTATGTTTGTCTAGCAGTTTACAAATGTCTGTGAATTGAATGGCTTACTGAGCCACTCCGCATGGCACTTCCGAGAAACCAATACCATGAGTCTGGGGACCAAACAGGCCAGGCTAGGCATGGACAGCAATCATTAGTGAGTCTGGTATAGAAATCTGGTGGTTTTGTGATCCCCATTATTGATAGTTGCTTATCATTAAAGATTTAAGAAGTCACAGTATTAGATTTGAGCTTGTTTCTCAGAAAACGAGAGGCTAAGAATCCTGGACCAGTCACTTAGCTATTAACCATTACTGGGCCAGTAACTTAATGGGTGAAGTTTGTGGAGGGTGTAAGAGGAGCTGGGTCAATGGAGCCTCACTAAAATCAAATCTTGAGGGGTTTTGCCAGCAGAAGTGTTGAGGCCATGACCAGGGCCATGAACAATGTTCAGGTAGAGGAAGGAGATAGTTCGGTGAAGGAGCAACTATGAATTTGGAATCTCATCTCCAGGGAAACTTGAAAGACGAACTGACAGGTTAGGCCTCAGATAGTGGCCAGAGAGAGAGGTGGAGTCAGTGTCAGGGCACACCGTAGTGTCTGTGGTATTGGGAAGGGCTTTGGTCTTCCCAGTACCACAGAAAGGCTGGTGTGGGTGCAGTCAGGATACTCAGGGAATCTAATGCATTTTCAGATCATGCCTCTGATAATACAAAAGAAGGTAATAGTGGAGACTATGCAGGGAGTGACTAATGCTATTGTAGGTAATCTCTGTCCACAATGTCACAGAGGAAACAGAAGCGGCCAAAGGCAGCCCCGGAGACTTGGACCGCTTTGACTCTCTGAAGATGGAACAGGAGTATAAAGTGGTACAGTTTGGACCACTGGTGTGCTGAAACCGGGAAAAGAACTGCAGGAACTCAAGAAAAGAACCAGCTGCATTGCTGTCAACATGAAACAGAAGGACTGGATGACTTCCTTAACATTCTATGAGTTTGAGGAATAAGAAGATGTAGAGCTGTGGCCATACTCTCCACTCACTGAACCTGTACTCGCAGCCGGTCATCTGGAGGAGGAGACAGTAAGGAGGGTAATTCTCTCACAAAAATGTGGTCAAAGTCAAGCAGCAAGCCTCTCAGTCCACCTTTGATTTAATGTGGCAAAAGGACATTTTCGCATTCGCTTTTGCTATGTCATCAGAACTGACCAATTAGTTCTGTTAGTTCATTGGACACATTAGTGAAAACCAAATGAAGTTTCACAACAATTTGTAAATCCCCAGTGAGTTACTGACACCATCTTGTGAACCCAGCTTTGCAATATCTTATGTCAGATTTTGGATTGCAATGAGTGGATTTGTAGCCAAGTGGCAGACCAATAGGAGTGATAAAAGATCAAAGTGCCTTAGTGAAGAATAACTCAAAAATAGACCTCCCCAGGTTACAGCAGTGTTCTGTTCCTGTGAAATTATCAAAAGCAGGACAGTTCACAAATCAGAAATGCAGCCACAAACTGAGTTCCCAGGTGACAGAAGATAGTTGCAGCTGACAACACCAGTCTCACAAAGGTTTGTCTGAATGTATAGGCTCTACATCAGTAAAGTGTTCGTAACCTGCGGAGGACACGACTTGTTACCAGTTTATCCTATTCAGCCAATTTCATTTTCCTCAAAAAACACACTGCAACTTCAGAACAGAATTCTAAGTTGTCTGCTGCCTTTTGAATAAATCACAGCTTCATTTTCAAGCCCATCTTAAATTAAAAACCATGAAATACGCTTCATGTTTAACTCTCTTTTTCAATATATACTTCTGACATTTTGATCTCTTTTTATGCTCTTGAATAAATTACACTCCATGCCAGCCTTATTAATTCTTTAGAGCCTTAGGAATGAAACACTCACAAAAATTTTCTAGTGGAGATACATTTGGTTTCTAGATCAAAAGTTAAAATCCAAATGCCTCATTTTCATCTTGGTTTCTTTGTTGTTCTGTGTGTATTTCCTATCTTTAATGTATCATCTTGAGTCTAGTGTTCATATCACTTCATAAATGAGAAGACAAGGAAATAATTTTGACAATAAAACAGATGACTATGTTTGAAAACCACTAAATAGAAAAAAAATCCAAAAGTAGGATGAGGAAGCTTAATCAAATTTTACTTTTTGACAGCCTAAAGCAGTTTTTGCAATAATTGTCCATGAGTCATATGCATCACTTTCAGACAAATCCAAGTGCAGTTTTTATTAGTAAATGAAAATTAAGAAACACAAATTACTACTGAGCAAGGGATCTCAATAACAATATTACTGTAACCCCATGAGTGCGTATTGTAATATTCTAGTGTGTTTATTGGCAAAATGAAATAGTGTTAAGAATTGGAATTGGATTGTGGTGTTTTGTCCCTTCCTTCTCTATTACCTGTTAGTTATTTACAACACAGACAGAAACAACAGACTGCAAGGAAATGGAATTTCAAGCAAGATGTGAAAGATTTCAGTCTTACTGATATCAACCGTGATTGATATATTAGACTTGGTAAAAGAACCAAGTTTGGGAAAAAAGAAGTACTAAAGAATTTTAAAGAGCACAAAATTGCCTACAAGGACAAAGGTGGTTTTCCTTAACCTCCTGGTTGAACCATGTGAACAAAAATTGCCAGTCTTGGTGCGCTAGAGAGTTATAGGGATGAGAAAGTACAGAGGAAAGAAGAAATTTAAGAAAACACAAGTGTGATAGAAATGGTTAAAACTAGCGTCGGATGGGATATTTCACCATTCTGGGATAGCTGGGCTTAAGACTGCTGATACGTGTCGAGAATGACCTTGGAGGATAAGTGCAGTACCAGGATCTCCAATAAATAAGAGACCAGGCCCCTGGGAGGATGCGTCTGGATATTAATTATGAGCCCTAATAATAGGAAGCAGGAAGAACTGTTAGGCTCGCGCTGAGAGATAATTGACTTGTCTTTTAAACAATTGATCATATATTGACCATGGGATGCCAAAGAAAGCTCTGTGAAGTCGTTTGTCTTGCTTTATAAATACGAGCTCTGTTTAACCTAAAAATCAGAGTTCTGGTGGTGGTGGAGACTGCTGCAGACTCTCCATGTTATCATGTTAATAAACTCTTATAATGTAACTCGAAGTCACTCTTGTGTTCTTAGTGTTTCCACAACAGCAAAAAAAGTAACTGCTGACCTGGGAATAAAGAGCAAACTTGGAATAATGTCAAAAATCATTCTGAATGTTTAAATATATAAATAGTCCATGCTGAAAGATTTCTGGGAATATTTGAATAAGATAATCTTCTCATCTCCCAACACAAAATACAAGAACCCTTCACCATCCCCTAGTGGGCCCTTCTGTATGAGAATCTATTATATTATTTCTGGTTAAAACTGCTGTGTATCAATTTCAAATCAACTTGTTAATGAAACAGCTGAAGTGTGTCAATTATTTTATGAATGTGTCTACCCTGAACAGGGGAATCTTATCTTTGGATTGGAAGAACAGTCACATGGTCAACTCAACAAAAGAGAGGAATTATCCCAGACTGCTGACGAAAGCAAACTCAACACTAAAGGTGTAAGTTAGACTTGGTAAACGAACCAAGCAAACTCTATCAAGGATGTAATGTTGAGACTTCATAAAGCACTGGTGAGCCCCCTCTTCGAGTATTGTGAATAGTTTCGGGTCCCTTATCTTAGAAAGGATGTGCTGAAACTGGAGAGGGTTCAAAGGAGGTTCATGAAAATGATTCCAGAATTGAGTGGTTTGTCATATGAAGAGTGTTTGGTGGCTCTGGGTCTGTATTCACAGAATTCAGAAAAATGAGGGGTGACCTCATTGGAACCTATCAAATGGTGAAACGCCTTGATGGAGTGGATGCTTCCTGTGGTGGGAGAGTCCAGAGAACACAGCCTCAGAATAGAGGGGTATCCTTTTAGAATGAAGTTGGGGAGGAATTTCTTTAGCCAGAGAGTGGAAAATCTGTGGACTTCTTTGCCACAGGCAGCTATGGAGAGCAAGTCTTTATATTTAAGGCAGAGGTTGATGGGTTCTTGGTTGATCAGGGCAGGAAGGGATACGGGAAGAAGACAGGAGATTGGGGCTGAGTGGAAAATTGGATCATCCATGATGAAATGGTGGAGCAGACCTGATGGGCCAAATGGCCTAATTCTGCTCCTATATCCTATGGTCTTATTTAGGAATTAATCTAATAGAGCACATTCAGAAAAGAGCATAACATCCAGAATACCTGGCCCGATTCACTGCTGGGAATGTGTACTCCAATGAACTCAAAATACTATTGTCAAATCTAGACAAGAAGATTTTTAAATTTCAAGAAAACGGCAGCAAAATTTTGCATTGGAATGTGCTAAATATTGATTTCAATTTTACTGTATAATGTAGGCCAGGTTTTTTCTACTAAAATAAGACACTTGTCCAAAACATAACTTTCTGTGGAGTTTCTGAGGCAGAGGGGCAATCTGACAGAAGTATATAAAATCATGCAGGGAATAGATAGGCAGAGGCTTTTTCCCAGGGTGCAAGCATCATAAAGCAGAGGGCTTAGCTTTACAGTGAGAGGGGGAAAGCTTACAGGAGATGAGGCAAGCACATTAAGTGGAGGGTTCCTGGAACATGCTGAGGGGAGTGATGGGAGCAAATACTAAAGTAACATTTAGACAGACGTGTTTAGAGGCTGGGAAAGAAGGGATACAGATCATGATTGGCATAGACATTGTGAGCTGAAGAGCTTGTTTACGTGCTGAACTGTTCTTCATTCTATATTCTATAACCAGTCAAATAATATTAACTTAATATGGTTATTTTTAGACACTATTTTTAACATTAAAGTGCATAGCATTCATATTTTTGTGACAACTTGGAGAACTGTGAACACTTCTAAAATTGGGAGGTTTATATTTCTAATAATTAACAGGCAGCGCTTTGCGAATATAAAAGAAAGACTATTGTTACTGAACAGACACAAATGCCTAATAAGAACTGCATTCGTGGTGTATTACAGAAAATGTTATGTGACTGAAAATGTGTTTCAACAACAGTGAAAGAAGGCACCACTTTAGAGTGAAGCCTTCTGCCTTGGAAGAAGAGGTCCAACTGGAGCAGGAGAGATACTCAGCTATAAGGTCAGTACGAGGGGTGATTGATAAGTTCGTGGCCTAAGGTAGAAGGAGTCAATTTTAGAAAACCTAGCACATTCAGTTTTCAACATAGTCCCCTCCTACATTTACACACTTAGTCCAGCGGTCGTGGAGCTTACAGATCTTGGACCTCCAGAAAGTGTCCACAGCAGGGGTGATTGATAAGTTTGTGGCCTAAGGTAGAAGGAGTTGAGTTATCCAGCTCTCGTTACATGCACATGCAGTTCAACTCTTTGAGTGATTATGCAGAAAGTTTGAAGTTAATAGCTCATCAGTTAATAACGCACCGGGGTGATTGATAAATTCGTGGCCTAAGGTAGAAAGAGATGTTATTAACTTCGAACTTTCTGCCTAATCACTCAAAGAGTTGAACTGCATGTGCATGTAACGCGAGCTGTATAACTCATCTCCTTCTACCTTAGGTCACGAACTTATCAATCACCCCATGCTGTGGACCACTTCTACAAAGAAGGGATCTGTATGCTCCACGACCGCTGGACTAAGTGTGTAAATGTCGGAGGGGACAATGGTGAAAAATAAATGTGCTAGGTTTTCTAAAATTGACTCCTTCCACCTTAGGCCACGAACTTATTATCAATCACCCCTCGTATATTAATTGGAAAGCTGTTCAAATGTGGGAATGGGGGGTACTAGAGTTGATTGGTGGTGGGGCCAGGGAGACTATTCCGCATGATAATGATTAGGAGATAAATCGAGTGGGTGTCAGAAGCCTGAGGACTTTGGCAGTATGAAGAGGATCATGCCTGAGGACTAGCAGTAGTTATGAAAAACTAAGGAGGGCATCTTCATGGAAGGAGACACCACAGATTCCTGAGCAGTGTGATTTGAGACTTTAAAATAGTGTCTGAGAAGCCTTGTCCAAGTCTGTCAAAATGACCATTGTCAAAATGTTTGCCAGTGTCTGGGGACTGCCATGTGTTTTCATATTATAGTGTGAAGGTATAAGCAATTAAAAATATGCTCCCAAAGTATAAAGTACCCAATTGCATTTAGTAATTCAATTGAAAGGGTAGGTTTCCTTTCTGTTCTGGTTTTGAGAATCAATCCAATAGAAGTTAATCTTAATTTAAAGATCTTATCATTCAGCAAACACTTATTACATTTCTAAAAAGTTCTTACATTTTTAAATTCACGGAAGGGGACAAACTGAACAATGTCTCTAAGCACAGGTTCCCCCTTTGGAGATCGCAAAACCCCATCATCACCGTCCAGTATCTGCATATCTGTAAAATCTGCATTCCCAACACCAACAATGATGATGGACATTGGAAGGTATGACGCTCGGACTATTGCCTCCCTTGTATCCGCCATATCAGTAACGACACCATCTGTTAGAATCAGTAGGATATAATATTGCTGCAAAGACAAAATTAAGATAGAGTTAGGATTAGTGGGACCCCGATACAAAATGTTAAAGCAAATACAACTAACTTTTCAGGGCCTACCCGGGAGGATAGCCAGAAACTGTGCAAAAAGAACAGTTAACATTTCAATTCAGTGACCTTTCAACAGAAATGGAAAACTGTTTGAGAAACTTTTTGTGATTTATTTGTTTCCCTGTGTCTTCTCTGCCCCTCCCCTCTTTTGCTGCATCTTATTAATTGCTCATTACTACCTTTTGAACCATTTTGATGAAAAGATGTTGCCTGAAATTCCAGCTGTTTCTATTTCCAACGGTGGTACCTGGCCTGCTAGGTATTTGCAGAGTTTCTGTTTTTATTGCAAATCTACAATCGTTTGCTTTTATACTGCTTTTCACAGAGTGCGCTCATTATTATTATGTCTCAGAAACTAGTGAAGACTTCAGTTTGCGTTGGGGAATGGACACACTACACACCTTGGATATCTCATTCTTTACTGGCTGCTAAATGCGACGTGTTAATGTTGCCTTGTAGATACATTCCCTGCTATTTAATCTAGAATGAGCTTATGCTGTCATAATATCTCACTATCTGTGTCTTTCAGATGTTAAACCAAACCCCATCCACCTTCTCAGTACAAAGCAACAGATGGTGAGTCACTGTTTCTAAAAGAGCAGGGCTGCTGTACTGGTGCCCTGACCAACTGTAAGTACATGATCAACTGGCCAACGAAATGGTCTGGTCTTGAGTCTGCTTGTGTAACCTATCAGCAGGCGAAGTAATTGCCGTGCCTGTAAGTTCACAAGTCCAGCCTGTCGTGGGTGGAGTGTTGGAGTGTTAGAAACACTGGTTTTAGGATGCTGTCTGATAGAGAGGTGTGGTGAACTACATATACCTGTCTGGACACGCCCCTCTGCTGACTGCTCCTGTGGCTCCTCCCACAGACCCCCCCCCCACTGACTGCTCCTGTGGCTCCTCCCACAGACCCCCCACTGACTGCTCCTGTGGCTCCTCCCACAGACCCCCCACTGACTGCTCCTGTGGCTCCTCCCACAGACCCCTGCTGACTGCTCCTGTGGCTCCTCCCACAGACCCCCCCACTGCTGACTGCTCCTGTGGCTCCTCCCACAGACCCCCCCCTGCTGATTGCTCCTGTGGCTCCTCCCACAGACCCCCGCTGACTGCTCCTGTGGCTCCTCCCACAGACTCCCCCCTGCTGATTGCTCCTGTGGCTCCTCCCACAGACTCCCCCCCTGCTGACTGCTCCTGTGGCTCCTCCCACAGACCCCCCCCCTGCTGACTGCTCCTGTGGCTCCTCCCACAGACCCCTGCTGACTGCTCCTGTGGCTCCTCCCACAGACCCCTGCTGACTGCTCCTGTGGCTCCTCCCACAGACCCCTGCTGACTGCTCCTGTGGCTCCTCCCACAGACCCCTGCTGACTGCTCCTGTGGCTCCTCCCACAGACCCCCGCTGACTGCTCCTGTGGCTCCTCCCACAGACCCCCACTGACTGCTCCTGTGGCTCCTCCCACTGACCCCTGCTGACTGCTCCTGTGGCTCCTCCCACAGACCCCCGCTGACTGCTCCTGTGGCTCCTCCCACAGACCCCTGCTGACTGCTCCTGTGGCTCCTCCCACAGACCCCTGCTGACTGCTCCTGTGGCTCCTCCCACAGACCCCTGCTGACTGCTCCTGTGGCTCCTCCCACAGACCCCCGCTGACTGCTCCTGTGGCTCCTCCCACAGACCCCTGCTGACTGCTCCTGTGGCCCCTCCCACAGACCCCCGCTGACTGCTCCTGTGGCTCCTCCCACAGACCCCTGCTGACTGCTCCTGTGGCCCCTCCCACAGACCCTGCTGACTGCTCCTGTGGCTCCTCCCACAGACCCCCACTGACTGCTCCTGTGGCTCCTCCCACTGACCCCTGCTGACTGCTCCTGTGGCTCCTCCCACTGACCCCCTGCTGACTGCTCCTGTGGCTCCTCCCACTGACCCCTGCTGACTGCTCCTGTGGCTCCTCCCACAGACCCCCCACTGACTGCTCCTGTGGCTCCTCCCACAGACCCCCCACTGACTGCTCCTGTGGCTCCTCCCACAGACCCCCCCACTGCTGCCTGCTCCTGTGGCTCCTCCCACAGACTCCCCCCTGCTGATTGCTCCTGTGGCTCCTCCCACAGACCCCCCCCCTGCTGACTGCTCCTGTGGCTCCTCCCACAGACCCCCCCCCCTGCTGACTGCTCCTGTGGCTCCTCCCACAGACCCCTGCTGACTGCTCCTGTGGCTCCTCCCACAGACCCCTGCTGACTGCTCCTGTGGCTCCTCCCACTGACCCCTGCTGACTGCTCCTGTGGCTCCTCCCACAGACCCTGCTGACTGCTCCTGTGGCTCCTCCCACAGACCCCCCCCGCTGACTGCTCCTGTGGCTCCTCCCACAGACCCCCCACTGACTGCTCCTGTGGCTCCTCCCACAGACCCCAGCTGACTCCTCCCACAGACCCCTGCTGACTGCTCCTGTGGCTCCTCCCACAGACCCTGCTGACTGCTCCTGTGGCTCCTCCCACAGACCCCCCCCACTGCTGACTGCTCTTGTGGCTCCTCCCACAGACCCCCTGCTGACTGCTCCTGTGGCTCCTCCCACAGACCCCCGCTGACTGCTCCTGTGGCTCCTCCCACAGACCCCTGCTGACTGCTCCTGTGGCTCCTCCCACAGACCCCTGCTGACTGCTCCTGTGGCTCCTCCCACTGACCCCCTGCTGACTGCTCCTGTGGCTCCTCCCACAGACCCCTGCTGACTCCTCCCACAGACCCCCCCCGCTGACTGCTCCTGTGGCTCCTCCCACAGACCCCTGCTGACTCCTCCCACAGACCCCTGCTGACTGCTCCTGTGGCTCCTCCCACAGACCCCCGCTGACTGCTCCTGTGGCTCCTCCCACTGACCCCTGCTGACTGCTCCTGTGACTCCTCCCACTGACCCCCTGCTGACTGCTCCTGTGACTCCTCCCACTGACCCCCTGCTGACTGCTCCTGTGGCTCCTCCCACAGACCCCCGCTGACTGCTCCTGTGGCTCCTCCCACTGACCCCCGCTGACTGCTCCTGTGGCTCCTCCCACAGACCCCTGCTGACTGCTCCTGTGGCTCCTCCCACAGACCCCTGCTGACTCCTCCCACAGACCCCTGCTGACTCCTCCCACAGACCCCCCCCTGCTGACTGCTCCTGTGGCTCCTCCCACAGACCCCTGCTGACTCCTCCCACAGACCCCTGCTGACTCCTCCCACAGACCCCTGCTGACTGCTCCTGTGGCTCCTCCCACAGACCCCCGCTGACTGCTCCTGTGGCTCCTCCCACAGACCCCCGCTGACTGCTCCTGTGACTCCTCCCACTGACCCCTGTATAAAGGCGATTGGAGGCACTGCTCCTCCCTCAGTCTCCAGGATGTTGTCTGGTGGTCTCTTGCTGCTGATAAAAGCCTATCGTTTGACTCCCGTCTCCGAGAGTTATTGATGGTGCATCAAGAGGTCACTGCAGTGCACCTCCCATGACCACCACAATAGATGTGAGGACCAGTCATGAGCTTCAGAGAAAGCCTGCAGTCATCTCAGACTTTCCCTGACCCTCACCTCTGGATTTCCTACTTGCCTAGCAGGTGTGGCTGCCTTATGTACAACAGGTTTAAAAGAAACTACTATACAGTATGTGCGGTTTTCTACCACAGGAATAATAATGTCAAACTGGTGGTGGCAGTAAACCTACTACCGGATGAAGAGAGGCATAAGTTCTCTACTGAGCTGTTCTTCCTATCTTTCTGAGATCCCCTCTACTGACCTCTCAAGGGGGACCCCACCCCACCCAAAGCAGCATCATCTACTCCTGGCTGCATTATTGTACAAAGTGTGATTAGTGGCCAACCGAAAGGAAGAGTCCAAAAGGCCAAGTCTAATGGCATACTACTTCCGAGCAAGTGTGTGTAATTTTGCTTTGGCATCAACAAGATCAATTTTGGACGGAGTGTGAAGTATAAGACAACATGAAGATATTTTTGCTCTAAAGTTTCATACTTTTTAACCACCTTTTCATTAGAAGTTTAAGCTTGGGTGTACCACTAGGGGCATATATGAAACTGATGACTGTCACCTTGTAACAAGGTAACAGCGACATAATGGAATCTCAGCATCTAGCCTCTTAAAGACAACAATTCACTGGTCCGCTAAGAGAAGCTCTCTGCTGTGCGTAGAGTTGATGATAATAAAAATTTCTGGATCGGTTTAAAGAACATTAAAAACCATTGGCAAAGTCATCTGCCATTATCAAGATCAGTTTGGTTTGATGTGGATAACTGATACTTAGGAACTATTCAACCATCACATATGGCAAAACACCATCCCATGCCCAGCAGAAAATAAATAAGTCATGCCAGCAGTTCAAAGTTTAAGCCCGAAGGAAGTGTTGAGTCATCAAAAATATGTGGTGACAAGAGAAGGCCAGGAGGAGTGAGCTTTACTTTTATTATAAACCAAGGAGCTCTTTCCAGAACTATTTCTGGCCCGAGATCCTACGTTTCCAATCTGAGCCAAAGATGGGTCAACGCTCTCTGAGGAATCAAAGCCAAGGAGCACTTTGTAACATCCCGAACTATGAGTCAACTGTGACAGATGTCACTGCTAAATCCATCTCTTCACACTCTGAAGGAGCAGATCTTGCTGACCTCCACCTTACTCCTCAAAAGCAGTAGGACTTGCCATTATGCAAACTACAAGTAGCAGGACTGCGGGACCAGATGGCACACCAGCTGGAGTCTTCAAAGTAGGGATAAAGAACTGGCACAGAACCTTCACAATCTCTAGCTTCAACTCTGGTTTAATAATATGATTCTAGAGGACTTTAGACATGCTGATTTTGTTAGATCTTTTCAGAAAGGAGCCAGGGTGCAGCATGGAAGTTATTGTGACATTGACTTGCGGTTATCCTTTTAAACTGATTATTCCCCTCACCAGGGAAGTCAGTTTCAGATTATTCTGCAGGACAATCAATATGATCTTCACTGCCTGTCAAATCCAGGAAAAGCGTCAGGAGCAAGAACAAAACCTGACCAGGTTCATTGATTCAACCCCATCATTTGTGAAGCCCTGATGATCCTCCAAAATTTATTAAAAATGATAGAAGGTTGTCCTTCTGCAACATCTATCGAGTTCACTATCTCCTCCATGAATTTTGCTGGATTTGCATCAGACTATCTCGGGGGATCATACTCGAGTGGTAGAGATTTTCTGCATGTCGAACTTCAGTTTCTACTTTTTAAACATCAGCTGTTTTTCCATGGATTTGACTATTGGGGCTCTTCAATTCTGGTTATGGTCCGTCTCACTCACCCTCTCCTTTTCAACCAATTATGTTCAATAACCTCACCCCTTGCGACCAGTACTACCATAAACCCACAATCTGTCACCCACCTCACCGAGGAAAGGCCTTTATGCTATTTTATTACTTATGACGTCTTCGGTTTTATTAATGGAGGGTCTAACAGCTGTCAACCCCACTTTACCACATACAGTACCAGCTTAATGTAACTTTCGACGGTCTGAGAAACTCAGATATATTAATTTAGTGTTAAGGATTGGCTGCAGTATTGGGAATAATGCCTAATTTTCTTTGATCCAGTGCTTCGTGATCTACTGTGCACTCAAGTAATAACTCGGTCTGTACTTGAGCTCGAGGGGGTGACCACCTGTGGGTGTATATACACATTCAAGCTGTTAATCACACCAACAATGTACTTCTGCAGATAATGGCTGCAGCGTAAGGTTCTACATACAGAGGCTTCTTTCGACTTCTCTTCCTCAGCTGCCACCTTCGCGACCTTGTTTATGATGGGAGACACATTTGTCGGTCCATAAAGCTGGATTTTAGGTAGACAGCTCTGATAAGATTCAACTACACCCTGTATTCCTTAAACAAGGACAGAGTTAAGTTAGCAATTGCTCTCATGTGTGTGGTAAGTAAAAAAAAACCATAAAGCTTAAGTATATAACATTAAATTTATAATGTCTATCCCCGTGCTGGTAAAGCATATACCTTATAGGGGGGAACTCCAATAATTTGGCATCCCACTGTTCAGAAATCCCAATGTTTTGTCATTTGGATAATCAAGGTCTGCTTCCTGCACTCCATTAAAACCCATTGGGCTCTCTTTCCCACTTTTACATCTAACCAAAGTCCCAAGGACATCAGATATTTTATTCTATATTATTTGTGCTAATGCTCAATTTATATTGGGCCTATGGTTAACCAGATTGAATTTTTATTGGCCGCTCAAATATGTTGGATTTTTAGGAACAACAGACTTAGTGGCCAGGTAATTCAGAAAACTGATATGAAGCTGATTTAAAGGTTTATAGATCCCAGAGATGGAGCAGAGGTAGGAAACAATGGGAAGAAGGTGCATTGATAAGTGGGAGGATTAGTACAGAACAGAATCAAATAGTGAAGTTACCTGCTTCACGTACACTGTGTATACATAGTGTGGGAAAGAGATAGAGTTAGATATATGAGTGTGGAATTTATTGTGGGACTCCAGCCAAAGCTCCCTTTTCCTTACATTTACCTGCAGGTCACAGAAAAACAGCCAAGCCTGGATGTTGGGTTATCAATACACAGCTAGTGGAGGGGGTCGAAAGGCATATTGGAAGAGGTTGAGTTTGTTGTCAACACCATGGACATTAGCTGACTCCTTGCTGATAGATGGAATCTCCTCGTACAAATGATCCCAACGTTAAGGAGACGGGCAGTGTTGGGTTACTGGACGTTCTAGGAGGCCGGTGCCAGTAGGCAGAGCTTTTATTGTTAATGAGCTCATGTCCTAATCACAGAAGTAAAGAGGCCATTTAAGATGATGACGTTTGTGAACTGGGAAGGCAGGAAATTACTTTTGAAAATAGAGCTTCTAGTGGGTTGCCACTGAATATATTTTCACAGCTATATGGTCAGAGGATGCAGTGACATCATCAAGTTAGCACCACATGCAGTGTCTCACTAACCACAAGGCAGAAAAGTTTAGGGTTAATGGAAGTGAACATCAAGGAATGAAGGTTTGCTTCTACTCTGCTTAGAGGTGACATGGACAAATAAGATAATGAAGCACACAATCCTTGAAGATTTACAATGCATTGAAATCCTGCTTCTGAGCAATATTGGATTAATGTTTCTAACTGGACCAAATAATCATTTTGTATTATTAATTATGTGCCAGTTTTGATGAGACCATGGATAATTACTTGAGGGATCTAAATGCAAAGTTATCCAAGTGGTAATCTTACTAATAAAACTAATTCCTGATCTTGTTCTGCTTTTAACAAGGAAGCTATTGAAGAACAAGGCACACATAAGCTGCCAGTATTCTCTTTATTGGCTTCAGCTGCCTGTAAAGTCAAATATTTAAGACACTAACTCTAATTTAGTATCTTTCTAATTGACGTCTAATACATTTTAAATGGGCACCAGGGGAAATTAATATTTAGCAGCTGGAGGGAGCCTGTGCATCTTTCAACAAGCTTTGCTGTTCAACATTGAAGATCCCTGCGACTGATTATTTAGCTGATATATACCATGTCCACCCTGGGCTTTTACCATTCTGTTATATTAATCAGAGGAAAATAATTTTAGAATTAATCTGCACACAGAAGTTTCTGCTGTGGTTTGAAATGTTCTATTGTACTTGTTATTCCCCTGGATTCGGATGAATCATTAGATGGAAAATTCTAAAATACTTTGAGATAGAAATACCTGCTTAAGAAGAAAAACTCTTTACTAACAATGCAATAGCAACTTCACATTATGGGGTTCATTGACCATTGTGGGCTTTTAAGATTTGGTTTGACTCAATGTATTGGAGTTATGTGCGAGGGTGTTGTTCGTGGGAGGAAAACCACAGGACTCTACACCAGGATAGCTAGCATCTGCTCCACTGTGATGCTGCATTGTGATGAAGAATAAATGATTTCCTGGTGATATAATTTGACAGCAGAACCACACCCTCAAGCGAATGGAAGTGACTGCAGCTTACCTTCACATTCATCGTCTTCAGAATTAAAATTAATGGCAAAATTGTGTGAAACCTGGAAAAGGAAAATTATACTCAAATAAGTTAAAACATGAATTTTTACCTGTTCTCATAGGAAATTCAATTTTTGTGGCTAATCAAAGTTTTATGTTAACAATTTAATTCTTTAGTGGAAAGGAGAACCATTCACTTCTCATTTCCTTCACGTTACCAGCAATGAAGATCACAATTACTGGCAGCATAAAGCATCTATCTAACATTGAATTTAATTCTGTTCTAGCTGCAAAGCACATCTGTCGATGGTTTACAAATAACATCTTTTCATATTGTCCGACAGCGAATTAAGATGCAGGAAAGAGAATCACCTGCCGTTGTAACGTAGAATTCCTGAACATCAGTAATCAACCTATTGCTCTCCCATTAAAAGTGCTATTAGAAGATGAGTAGTGACTATGAAAATGTCATCTCCAGTACATTCAAGAAAGCTGGTCACCCTTACAACAGATGCTATTTCAGATCATTTGTAATTATGCCCATGGAAATGCCCGGAAGTAAGAGGTTCCCAGTGAGAATGTAGCAGTTCCAACACTGCAGCACAGCCTGTCCTGTCTGTCCTAGTGATTTCCCTGGTACCCTGCTGTCTCAGATCCTGAGCAAGTTTCACCCAATAAAGGTCTCCGAATGGTAGCTGCACAGTGTGAGGACGAAAAGGAAGATTAATATACATATGCCTGAGTCAGTGGTGGAGGCAGATACACTAGTAAAATTTAAGAGACCACTAGACAGGAATATGGAGGAATTTAAGGTGGGGGGTTATATGGGAGGCAGGGTTTAAGGGTCAGCACAACATTGTGGGCCGAATGGCCTGTACTGTGCTGTATTGTTCTATGTTCTATGTTCTATATCTGCTAATTTTTTGTTTAAGTGCTCTGACTGGACTTGTTTTTATTCATTATTACATTTTGTTTTACCTTCGGAAACATTATAAAGCTTTAGCCTTTGACAGGCAGCAAGGATAGAGATCAAAGTTCAAAGTAAGTTCATTATCAGGGTGCATACATGCTACCATATACAACCCTGAGATTCATTTTCTTGCAGGCATTCACAGTAAATACAAAGAAACACGATAGAATCAATGAAAAACTGCACACAACCAGACGGACAAGCAACCAGTGTGCAAAAGAAAACAAACTGCAAATAAGACCATAAGATATAGGAGCAGAAGTAGGCCATTCAGCCCATTGAGTCTGCTCCACCATTCAATCATAGGCTGATCCAATTCTTCCAGTCATCCCCACTCCCCTGCCTTCACTCCATACCCTTTGATGCCCTGGCTAATCAAGAACCTATCTATCTCTGTCTTAAATGCACCCAATGACTTGGCCTCCACAGCTGCTTGTGGCAACAAATTCCACAGATTTACCACCCTCTGGCTAAAGTAATTTCTCCACATCTCAGTTCTAAATGGACGTCCTTCAATCCTGAAGTCGTGCCCTCTTGACCTTGAATCCACTACCATGGGAAATAACTTTGCCATATCTAATCTGTTCAGGCCTCTTAACATTTGTAATATTTCTCTGAGATCCCCCCTCATTCTCCTGAACTCCAGGGAATAAAGCCCAAGAGCTGCCAGACATTCCTCATACGGTGACCCTTTCATTCCTGGAATCATTCTCATGAATCTTCTCTGAACCCTCTCCAATGCCAATGTATCCTTTCTAAAATAAGGAGCCCAAAACTGTACACAATACTCCAAGTGTGCCTTACAGAGCCTTGACATCACATCCCTGCTCTAATATTCTAGAAATGAATGCCAACATTACATTCACCTTCTGCACAACTGACTCAACCTGGAGGTTAACCTTTAAGGTATCCTGCACAAGGACTCCCAAATCCCTTTGAATCTCTGCACTTTGTATTCTCTCCCCATCTAAATAATAGTCTGCCCATTTATTTCTTCCACCAAAGTGCATTTCCAACACTGTATTTCATTTGCCACTTCTTTGCCCATTCTCCTAAACTATCTAAGACTCTCTGCAGGCTCTCTGTTTCCTCAACACTACCCGCTCCTCCACCTATCTTTGTATCATTGGCAAATTTACCCATAAATCCATTAATGTCATAGTCCAAATCATTGACATACATCATAAAAAGCAGCAGTCCCAACACCAACCCCTGTGGAACTCCACTGGTAACCGGCAGCCAGCCAGAATAGGATCCCTTTATTCCCACTCTCTGTTTTCTGCCGACCAGCCAAATCTCCATCCATGTTTGTAACTTCCCTGTAATTCCATGGCTCTTATCTTGCTAAGCAGCCTCATGTGCAGCATCTTGTCAAAGGCCTTCTGAAAATCCAAGTACACCACGTCTACTGCATCTCCTTTGTCTACCCTGCTTGTAATTTCCTCAAAGAATTGCAGAAGGTTGGTCAGACAGGATTTTCCTTTTGAGAACCATTCTGGCTTTGGCCTATCTTGTCATGTGCCTCCAGGTACTTCGTAATCTCATCCCTAACAATTGATTCCAACAACTTCCCAACCACTGATGTCAGGCTAACAGGTCTATAGTTTCCTTTCTGCTGCCTCCCACCCTTCTTAAATAGTGGATTAACTTTTGCAATTTTCCAGTCATCTGCTACAATCCCAGAATCTATTCATTCTTGAAAGATCATTGTTAATGCCTCTGCAATCTCTCTCAGAACCTGAGGGTGCGTTCCACCAGGTCCAGGAGATTTATTCACCCTCAGACCATTAAGCTTCCTGAGCACCTTCTCAGTCGTAATTTTCACTGCACATACTTCACTTCCCTGACACTTTTGAATATCCGGTGTACTGCAGACATCTTCCACTGCGAAGACTGATGCAAAGTACGCATTCAGTTCCTCTACCATCTCTGCATCTCTCATTACAATGTCTCCAGCGTCATTTTGTATTGGTCCTATATCTACACTCAACTCTCTTTTGCCCTTTATATACTTAAAAAAGCTTTTAGTATCTTCTTTGATATTAGTCGCCAACTTCCTTTCATAATTCATCTTTTCCTTCCTAATGACCTTCTTAATTTCCTTCTGCAAGTTTTTAAAAGCTTCCCAATCCTCTATCTTCCCACTAGCTTTGGCTTCCTTATATGCCCTCTCTTTTGCTTTTACTTTGGCTCTGACTTCACTTGTCAGCCATGATAGTGTTCTTCTTCCCTCTGAAAATGTCTTCTTATTTGAAATATATCTGTCTTGCACTTCCCTCATTTTTTCGCAGAAACTCCAGCCATTGCTGCTCTGCTGTCCTTCCTGCAAATGCCCTTTCCAGTTCCCCTCTTATGCCATTGTAATTTACTTTATTTCACTGAAATACCAACACATTGGATTTTATTTTTTCCCTCTCAGATTTCAATGTGAACTCGATCTTATTGTGATCACTGTTCCCTAAGGGTTCCTTAACCTTAAGCTCTCTTATCACCTCTGGATCATTGCACAACACCCAATCCAGCACAGCCGATCCCCTAGTGGGCTCAACAACAAGCTGTTCTAAAAAGCCATCCCTTAGACATTCTACAAATTCTCTCTCTTGAGGTCCAGTACTGGCCTGGTTTTCCCAATCCACTTTCATGTTAAAATCCCCAATGATTATCATGACATCGCCCTTCTGACACGTCTTTTCTATCTCCTCCTGTAATTTGTAATCCACATCCCGGCTGCTGTTTGGAGGCCTGTATACAACTGCCATTAGGGTCCCTTTACCCTTTCCATTTTTTTAACTCATCGCATAGAGACTCTACATCTTCCAATCCTATGTCATCTCTTTCTAATGATTTAATATTATTTCTTATACACAGAGACACACCACCCCCTCTGCCTACTAACCTATCTTTCTGATACACCGTATGTCCTTGGACGTTCAGCTCCCAATGGCAGCCATCCTTTAGCTAAGTTTCAGAAATGGCCACAACGTCATATTTGCCAGTCTGTAGCTGAATTTCAAAATAGTCCATTTTATTCCTTATGCTGCGTGCATTCAAATATAACACTTTCAGTCCAGCGTTTGTTGCTTTCTGTTTTAACTACACCACGCCTCTATCGCCCTATAACTCATGCCACTGGCTGTAATTAAGCCTCCTCTCCTGCCTGTTCTTTCTAAAATCTCTGTTGCACGCTATCTTTGATTTATTTCTGTTTTCCCCTTCATCAGCCCTTACCACTCCGGTTCCCATCCCCCTGCAAATTTAGTTTAAACCCTCCCTCACAGCTCTATTAAATGTGCCCTTAGGATACTGGACCCCTTTGGGTTCAGATGTAACCCATCCATTTTGTACAGGTCATACCTCCCCCAGAAGAGGCCCCAATGATCCAAGAATCTGAAGCCCTGCCCCCTACACCAGTCTCTCAGCCACGCATTAATACACCTGATCATGCTATTCTTGCGCTCATTAGCACGTGGCACAGGCAGCAATCCTGAGATTTCTACCCTAGAGGTCCTGCTTTTCAGATTCCTACCTAACTCCCTGAATTCTCTCTTCAGGACCTCCTCCCTTTTCCTACCTAAGTCATTGGTACCAACGTGTACCAGGACCTCTGGCTGTTCACCCTCTCCCTTCTGAGTACTCTGCACCCAAGTACCAAATACAAAAAGACAAAGGGAAAGAAAATAATAATAATAATAAATAAATAAGCAGTAAATACCAATAATGTGAGATGAAGAGTCCTTGAAAGTGAGTCAATAGGTTGCGGAAACAGTTCAGTGTTAGGGTGAGACACTGAGTGAACTTATTCTCTTGGGTTCAAGAGCCTAATGGCTGAGACCATAAGATATAGGAGCAGAATTAGGCCATTTGGCCCATCGAGTCTGCTCAGCCATTTCATCATGGCTGATCCAATTTTCCTCTCCTGCCTTCTCCCTGTATCCGTTCCTGCCTTGATCAATCTAGAATCTACCAGCCTCAGCCTTAGATATACATAAAGACTTGGCCTCCAAAGCTGCTGTGGCAAAGAATTCCACAGACACACCACTCACTTTCTAAAGAAATTCCTCCTCACCTCCGTTCTAAAAGGACACCCCTCTATTCTAAGGCTGTGTCCTCTGGTCTTAGACACTCCACATCCACTCTATCAAAGCCTTTCACCATTCAATAGTTTTCAATTAAGTCACCCCTCATTCTAGTGAGTACATGCCCACAGCTATTAAAAGTTCTTCATATGACAAGCTATTCAATCCTGGAATCATTTTTGTGAACCTCCTTTGAACCATCCCCGGTTTCAGCACATCCTTTCTAAGATAACGGGGCCTAACCTGTTCACAATACTCCAAGGGAGGCCTCACCAGTGCTTTACAAAATCTCAACATTACATCCTTGCTTCTGTCTTCTGGTCCTCTCAAAATGAATCCTAACATTGCATTTGCCTTCTTCACCACAGACTCAACCTGCAAATAAACCTCTAGGGAATCCTGCACAAGGACTCCCAAATGAGACTCGTGTCTCAGTTTCTGTACTTTCTGTCCACTTAGAAAATCGTCAACCCTTTCATTTCTTCTACCACAGTGCATGACTGTACACTTCCCAACACTGTATTCCAACTGCGCTTTCTTTGCCGAATCCCCTAATCTGTCTGTCTTTCCATAGCCTTTCTATTTCCTCAAAATTACCTGCCACTCACCTGTCTTCATATCGCCTGCAAACCATTCAACAAAACCTTCAATTCCATCATCCAAATCATTGACATATAATGTAAAAAGAATCGGTCTCAACACAGGCACCTGTGGAATGCCTCTAGTCACTGATAGCCAGTCAGAGAAGGCTCCCTTTACTCCCACTCTTTGTCTCCTGCCAATCAGCCACTGCTTTATCCATGCTAGAATCTTTCCTGTAATACCATGGGCTTGTAGCTTGTTAAGCAGCCTCATGTGTGGCACCTAGTCAAAAACCTTCTGAAAATCCAAGTACTCAAATCAACCGAATCTCCTTTGTTTATCCTGCTTGCTATTTATTCTAAGAATTTCAACAAATTCATCAAGCAAGATTTTCCCTTGAGGAAACCATGCTGACTATGGCCTATTTTATCATGTGCTCCAAGTACCCTGACACCTCATCCTTAATAATTGACCACATCATCTTCCCAACTACCGAGGTCAGACTAACAGGCCTACAGTTTCCTTTCTTGAAGAGAGAAGTGACATATGTAATTTTCCAGTCTTCCAGACCCATTCCAGATTCTTGAACAATCATTGCTAATGCCTCCATAATCTCTTCAGCCACCTTTTTCAGAATGCTGGGGTGTACACCATTTGGTCCAGGTTACTTATCTACCTTCAAACCTTTCAGTTTCCCAAGAAACTTCTCTCTAATAAGAGGGATAGGAACAGACAAGTTAGGGAAATGTTTAATTGGAGTAAGGGGAACAAGTATTCTACAAGAGCAAGAGGATAAGACATGAGAGAATAGGACCAATCAAGTGTGAAATGGAAAAGTGTGTATAGAACCATAAGAAATAGCAGAGGTACTCAATGAATACTTTGCTTCAGTATTCACTACGGAAAAGGATCTTGGCGATTGTAGGGTTGACTTACAGTGGACTGAAAAGCTTGAGAATGTAGATATTAAGAAAGAGGATGTGCTGAAGCTTTTGGAAAGCATCAAGTTGGATAAGTCACCGGGACCAGACGGGATGTACCCCAGGCTACTGTGGGAAGCAAGGGAGGAGATTGCTGAGCCTCTGGCAATGATATTTGCATCATCAATGGGGACGGGAGAGGTTCCAGAGGATTGGAGGGTTGCGGATGTTGTTCCCTTATTCAAGAAAGGGAGTAGGGATAGCCCAGGAAATTATAGCCCAGTGAGTCTTACTTCAGTGGTTGATAAGTTGATGGAAAAGATCCTGAGAGGCAGGATTTATGAACAGTTGGAGAGGCATAATATGATTAGGAATAGTCAGCATGGCTTTGTCAAAGGCAGGTCGTGCCTTTCGAGCCTGATTAAATTTTTTGAGGATGTGACTAAACACATTGATGAAGGTAGAGCCGTAGATGTAATGCATATTGATTTTAGCAAGGCATTTGTTAAGGTACCTTTATTGAGAAAGTAAGGAGGCATGGGATCCAAGGGGACATTGCTTTGTGGATCCAGAACTGGCTTTTTTGACACAGAGAGTGGTGAGTGTGTGGAATGGGCTGCCGGCGACGGTGGTGGAGGCGGAAACAATAGGGTCTTTTAAGAGACTCCTGGATGGCTACGTGGAGCTTAGAAAAATAGAGGGCTATTGGTAAAGCCTAGGTAGTTCTAAGGTAGGGACATGTATGGCACAGCTTTGTGGGCCAAAGGGCCTGTATTGTGCTGTATGTTTTTCTCTGTTTCTATGTAACTTCACACACTTCATGCCCCCTGACACCTGGAACTTCCACCATACTGCTAGCGTCGTCCACCGTGAAGACTGATGCAAATTGCTTATTCAGTTCATCTGCTATTTCGTTGTCCCCCATGACTACTTCTACATTGTTTTCCAGCAGTTCAATATCCACTCTCACCTCTCTGATGCACCTTATGTACCTGAAGAAACTTTGGTATCCTCATTAATATTATTGGCAAGCTTACTATTGTATTCCATTGTTACTTTCTTAATGACTTTTAGTTGCCTTCTGTTGGTTTTTAATAGCTTCCCAATCCTCTAGCTTAGCACTGTTTTTTTGCTGTATTATATGCCCTCTCTTTGGCTTGATTTCTCTTCTTAGCCATGGTTTTGTTATCTTTCCTTTAGAGTACTTCATCGTCCTTGCGATGCATATATCCTGTGCCTTCCCAATTGCTTCCAGTAATTTCAGCCATTGCTGCTCTGCCTTCATCCCTGCCAGCGTTCCTTTCCAATCGATTCTGGCCAACTCCTCTCTCATGCCTCTGTAATTCCCTTTACTCTACTGCAATATTGATACATATGACTTTAGCTTTTCTTTCTCAAATTTCATGGTGAATTTGATCCCTGAATTTGATCATATTATGATCACTTTCCCTTAAGGTTCTTTTACCTTGAGGTCTCTAATCAATTCTGGTTCATTGCACAACACCCAATCCAGAATAAAAAGCAAGCTCATAAGTTCTTGAGAAACTACTTCCTTGAATCCAGTACTAACCTGATTTTCCCAGATCTACCTGCACATTGAAATCCCCCTTGACTATTGTAACATTGCCCTTTTGGCATACATTTTCTATCTCCCGTTATAACCTGTAGGCAACATCCTTACTAGTGTTTGTGGAGTCTGTATACAACCCCCATCAGGGTCGTCATACCCTTGCGGTTCCTTAGCTCTATCCACGATTCACCACCTTCCGACCTATGTCACCTCTTTCTAACGATTTGATTTAACTTTTTTACCAATGATACAAAGTCACCCCCCTCTGCCTTCCTGCCTATCCTTTCGATACAATGTGTAGATTTGGACATTAAACTCACAGCGATAATCTTTAAGCCGTGATTCGGCGATGCCTATAACATCATACCTGCCAATCTACAACTATGCTGCAAGTTCATCTACTTCATTCCGTATACCGCAGGCATTCAGATACAACACCTTCACCCTCATTGATTTTATTGCATCATGCTCAACCTTCTGATTCCTAACTTACTGAGGTCTTACCAACATCTTCCTTCACAACCCCCTGCAACTCTAGTTTAAACTCCACAGTGCAGCATTAACAAAACTTCCCACTAGGATATTAGACCCCTCCATTTCAGGTGCAAACCGTCCCTTCTGTACAGGTCTCACTTCCCTGGAAGGGAGACCAATGATCCAAAAATCTTATGCCCTCTCTCCTACACCAACTCCTTAGCCACGTGTTAAACTGTATAATCTTCCGAGTTGTAATCTCAGTAGCAGGTCGCACGGGTTGTAATCCTGCGATCACAACCCTGGAGGTCCTGTCCTTTAATTTAGCACCTAACTCCCTGAACTCCCTATAGAGAACCTCGTCACTTATCCTACCCACGTCATTGGTACGTACATAGACCACCACTTCTGGCTGTTCACCCTCCACTTAATGCTGAGGACTCCATCTGAGATATCCCTAACCCTGGCACCCGGGAGTCAACATACAATCTGCTGTGGTGGGGGAGGTTCTCGCCCCAGAACCTCCTGTCCATTACCCTAATTAATGAATCCCCTATCACCACAGCATGCCTCTTCTCTCCCATCCCTTCTGAGTCACAGAGACAGACTCAGTGCCAGAGACCTGACCACACTGACTTTCCTCTGTTAGGTCATTCCCCCCAACAGTATCCAAAGTGATATACCGGTTGTTGAAGAAAATGGCCACGGGGTTCTCTGCACTGCTCCTTAACCCTTTTCTCTTTGCTGACTGTCACCCAGTTTCCTGTGTCCTGCACCTTGTGTGTAACTACCTCTCCATATATCCTATCTATCAACCCTTTCAGCCTCCTGAATGATCCAGAGTTCATCCAGTTCCAGCTCCAACTCCTTAACGCTAGAAGCTGCAGCTGGATACACTTCTCGCAGTTGTAGTGGTCAGGGATACTGGAGATCTCCCTGCCTTCCCTCATCCAACAAGAGGAGTAATAACTGTTCCTCAACCTGGTGGTGTAGGTCCTATGGCTGCTGTACTTCCTTCCTGATGGTAGTAATGAAAAGAGAGTATGGCCTGGCTTCTTTGAACTGTCAAAGAGGGTTTTGTGGGTGGAGTGTACTGTGGTCTGTTATATCATTGGAGACTGAGTTCTGCAGAGCTTTGCCGCTCAGCTGTCTTAACCAATAAGTCTGGCCATACAATTCTGCTTCAAGTAATGAAATTTAAAACACTCCAGATGGTGTAAATAAAAACCAGAAAATGGTGGAAACACTCAGCAGCTCAGGCAGGATCTGCAGTAGGAGAAACAGAGTTAATGTTTCACTTGGAAGAACAGTTTCTCTTTCCACAAATGCTGCCTGGGCTGCTGAGTGTTCCCGGCCCTTCCTAGTTCTGTGTGACATGAGTTCAGGGTTATGGGCGCTGTGAGCAATAGACTCATTCAAATAAATCTGTTATAATTTTATACAGTTTCATCTTTTTTTAAAAAAAAATTGCACCATTTAAAGCAAATTATATAGGCATCAAAGAAATAAATATTTTTCAATAGTCTAGCAGTTTGGTTCACATTTAGATATTCCTAAATGAAATGCAAAAATGGATCTGATTGCTCCTGCTCGGAGAGCCTTAGTCACACACTCCAAAGATGAGTATTGGTGTTTCTTATATTAAACTGCAATATCAGCATAAATTATCAATTAGTAATTCATTGATAATATTATGCCGATATTGGAGTTTGATATAAGAAACATTAAAAGTAATAGGGAATGCTAAGCTTTCAATGGTTTTCAGGGTAGACCTATGGCTAATATTGAAGTGGCTAATACTGGCACTGTCCTAATCGGTACACTCAGAGACTTCGTAGCTTAATTTCCCAATTTACCTTGTCATGGCCTTTTCACTTTATTTGTTTACCTGCACGGCAGTTTCTCTGTAGCTGTTACACTATATTCTGCCTGAATCGCACACAAATAAAATTTATTCACTGTATCTTGTTATACCTGAAAATAATCAGCCAACACAATTTGCTTAATTGACTATCTTCACTCCAAAGAGAAAAAAATTTCAAAACGGTCTGAAATTAAACAAAAGAGCCTAAGGTCAGGCTTGAGTTATGGGTAGACCTAAGCAGGGGTAACTTCTTAAAGAGCTTTCCAATGTTCAGTTAATTATTTTTTGAAAACATGTCTGACTCATGTATTTTATACATGTCATAGACTGAGAGCGCTGGGAGAACTTGGATTTACAGAATCTGTATCTTTCTAATTTAATATGCCAGCTTGCTATATTCAAATCTCATAATTCCACAAGTTTACCCAGAACAAAACACACAGTTATTTGGAGAGTAAGAGTTTTCTTTTCCATTTCACAAAGTTTAATAATAAAAAAAGAGTGTGAGGCTGTGTATTATGCATTAAAATGACTGAAAAGGTTGAAAAGGTTCTTTTCACTCGTGTTTTTTTAATTTTTTTACAGTGTCCTTGAGTTCATATTGAACAATTCTTAATTTTCTTTGAAGTAAAGATTCAGGACTCAAATACTGCTTGGTAACAAATAGTTTTAGGTCTGATTTCATGCTTCATGCTCAAAGAGACAAAAAGATAGAATAAATGCCAAATATGGAGATGGAGCAATTTAAAAAAACCATAAAATGGTTTATATATATTGGATTCCCACTGACTGAAAAACTGAGTGGATTCCTTGTCTGTAATTTTCTTGCATTATTGAGGCCACTAATCCTTCATATTTAATATTAACTCTAAAGCACTATAACATGTGTTTCAGTAGTAAAGCGAGGGTACTGGGAGTTTGACAATGCTGCTTATAGAGTTGGATATTGGAGTTGGCAGTCCACCCTATAGCTGGGATTTGCTTCTAGCAATCAATAATGCACATTTCTAATTCTGCTTGATTGCAATTCAAACACATTTGCATTTCTTTTTGCGATGCAATGGCACAAATCCCCTGTAACAGGGAAGGATTAAAGTGAAGGAGCTTCAAGAGCAGCAGAACAGCTTTTGTAATGCTAAGAATGGTGAAGACTACACCAGTCAATTACGTAGGATTATTTTGCTGCACAGAGGTTGAGTTTGTCAGTACAGGCATCCAGTGTGTCTTAGTGCCACCTTTACAACATTTTTTCAAACTGGAGATGGGGAAGAATATCAGCCACGGGGTGGGGGGAGGAGGGGGGCAAGTATGGGGGTTTCCAAATGAGAACCCCAATATTGGCAAGAACCAATAATGAGCTAGGTATTTTGGAGCAAACAAATTCTGCTGAATTCGATACAACAGAGGGCCAAATCACTCAGTGCCCAAAGAAGGAAACAATGAACCTTATTTCAAATGCATTGTGTGGGAGATATGGCAGTTACATTTAGTGCCAGCTATTTCACAGAACCATCTCAGACACACAGTCTGAGTAATAAATGATTGGCTGCATTTTCAGTTCATACAGTTAAGGGAGTTAATCCACAAGGGCTCAGAAAGCAAATGCAGTGGTATCAATACTGGACTTTGGAAAGTCATCTTGAAACCCCAACTTTGTTGTGATGCTAAAAAATGTGTTCCGCAGAAACGGTGCATCTTGTCAACGCATCACCGAAGTGCACTCTGGATTGCTGTGAAATAACACAGCAATGTAAAAACCAAATGAACATAATTATGAGAGACATGAGACAATCCAGGTAATCCACTGCCACTTGATTGAAACAACCTCTCACTGCTTAACTCCCTATCAAACCCACATGGGAACTTGTCATTTGTATATAGTTATGTGGAAATATATCTGTAATGTTGAAGCTTTTTTTTTAATGAATTTGTAACTTTTATAAAATATAACGTGACAAAATGGAACCTATGAAATCCCAAAGTGCTTAGCTGGTTTGGATGGGAGGCTTACAAGTCTGGTTGTGTGTTTTATGATAGGAAGCTGTGTGTGTTTTTTCTTAATGACAAAAGATGTGTTTTATTGCTGGGGGCATGTTTTGAAAACAGAGGTAAACAGGACAGAGCTTCTTAAGAACAGACATCAGAACTGGATAAGGATGCTGCTAACAGAGGAATCTTTTGGAATGGAGCAACCTAATTACTGTTCTCTGAAAAAAGTATAAAAATGTTTTGTTTGATATGTAAGTTCGAAGCTAGTTTCCAGATACTCATCTGGAAATAGAACTTCTCTTGCAAGTAAAATAATAAATGCATTAATAATGTAATCCACTCTGAACTAGTCATAGTTTGTTTCTGTATATTAGAAGACCTAGCTGAATGGTACAGGACAGTTATTAGCAAATAGTGATGAGGTAACTACAAAAATGCTAGAGGCTTCTAGCTTTGTAGATGCTACCTCACCCTCTTGTCCATAAAACTAAAAGATACTGAAGCAGAATTAGGCCATTTGGCCCATTAAGTCTGCTCAGCCATTTCATCATGGCTGATCCAATTTTCACCTCAGCCCCAATCACCTGCCTTCTCCCCAATTCCCTTCATGGCCTAACCAATCAACAATCTATCCTTAAGGATACATAAAGACTTGGCCTCCATAGCTGCCTGTGACAAAGAATTCCACAGATCCACAGCTCTCTGGTTGAAGAAATTCCTCCCAGTCTGTGTTCTAAAAGAGCACCCCTCTATTCTGAGGTTGTGTCCTCTGGTCTTAGACTCTCCCACCATAGGAAACGTCCTCTCCACATTAACTCTATATCAAGGTGTTTCATGATTTGATTGGTTTCATTGTAATCAACCCTCATTCTTCTGAATTCTAGTGATTATAAGCCCAGAGCCATCAAATGTTCTTCATATGACAAGCCATTCAAACCTGGGAACATTTTTGTAAACCTCCCTGTACCCTCTGCAGTTTCTGCACATCTTTCTAAGATAAGTGATCCAAAACTGCTCAAAATACTCCTAGTGATCCCCACCAGTGCTTTATAAAGTCTCAACATTACATCCTTGTTTTTATATTCTAGTCCTCTTGAAATGAATGGGAACATTGCATTTGCCTTCCTCACCACCACCTCAACCTACAAATTAACCTATAGGGAATCCTGCACAAGGACTCCCAAATCCCGTTGCACCTCAGTTTTTTGCATTTTCTTTCCATTTAGAAAATAATCAACTCTTTAATTTCTTCCACCAAAGTGCATGACCATACATTTCCCAACAGTGTATTCCATCTGCTATGTCTTTGCCCATTCTCCTAATCTGTCTATGTCCTTCTGTAGGCTCTCTACCTTCTCAAAACTGCCTGCCCCTCCACCTATCTTCATATCATATGCAAACTTTGCAACAAAGCCATCAATTCCATCAACCAAATCACTGACATATAACATAAAAACAATTTTTCCCAACACAGACCCCTGTGGAACACCCCTAGTCATCCCTTTATTCCCACTCTTTGCCTCCTGCCAATTAGCCACTGCTTTATCCATGCTAGTGTATTTCCTGTAATACCATGGGCTCATAGCTTGTTAAGCAGCCTCATGTGTGGCACCTAGTCAAAAACCTTCTGAAAATCCAAGTACTCAAATCAACTGATTCTCCTTTGTTAATCCTGCTTATTATTTCTTCAAAGAAATCCAGCAGAGTTGTCAGGCAAGATTTTCCCTTGAGGAAGCCATGCTGACTACGGCCTATTTTATCATGTACCTCCAAGTACCCTGAGACCTCATTCTTAATAATCAACTGCAACTGTAATATCTTCCCATCCACTGAGATCAGACTAGCTGGCCTATAGTTTCCTTTCTTCTGCCTCTCTCCCTTCTTGAAGAGTGGAGTGACATTTGCAATTTTCCAGTCTTCCAGAATTTAGTGATTCTTGAAAGATCATTACAGTACTAATGTCCCGATGATCTCTTCGGCCACCTCTTTCAGAACCCTGGAGTGTACACCATTTGGTCCAGGTGACTTATCTACCTTCAGACCTTTCAGTTTCCCAAGAACCTTCATGGTACCTAGTCATGATAACTTCACACACTTCATGCTCCCTATCACCTGGAACTTCCACCATACTACGTCTTCCATAGTGAAGACTGATGCAAAATACTTATTCAGTTCATCCACCATTTAATTTCCCCCCCCCCCCCATTACTACCTCGCCAGCATCATTTTCCAGCAGTCTGATATCCACTCACACCTCTGTTGTCTTTTATGTATTTGAAGAAATGTTTTGTATCCTCATTAATATTATTGGCTAGCTTAGTTTTGTGTTCCATCTTTACATTCTTAATGATTTTTTTAGTTGCCTTCCATTGGTTTTTAAAAGCTTCCCAATCCTCTAATTTCCCACTAATTTTTGCTCAATTATTGGCCATCTCTTTGACTGCTATGTTAGCTTTGACACCTCTTATTAGTCACAGTTGTGTCATCCTTCCTTCAGAATACTTCTTTACTCTAGAAATTCCCATTCCTGTAATTCAGCACCAACCTGATTTTCCCAATCTACCTGCATATTGAATCCCCCCATGACTATTGTGACATTGCCCTTCCAGCATGCATTTTTTATCTCCTGTTGTAATTTGGAAGCCGCGTGATCCATGATCTGCTGCACCTCCTCTTCCACATAAATAGAATCCACAGGTGTGCCCGATGGGAATCTCATTGGAATGTCACAGAAGTTCTTAATGGAGGCAAATTAATGGTCAAGGACACAGCAGATGGAATATAGTGCAGAAAAATCCAAGATCATAATCTGCTTTGTTACAAAAAGTAGAAATAATGAGTCTCAAATGATGAGAGATTGAGAGGGCTTGGAGTTAGGTAGTCATGCATGATCTTGAATAGAAAACATTGAAAGTTAACATGCAGGTATAGCAAGCAATTAGGAAGGCAAAAATACTTTAGTCTATTGTGGAAGAGGACTTAAAGTACATTCTGAATTACTCTAGACCCTGGTAATACTACATTTGGAAAACCGTTTTGGTCACCTGTCTTTGGAAGGATACACATGCATCAGAAAGAAAGCAGCAAGCATTTACATTTGATTCCTGGAACAGCAGTTTGGTTGCACGAGGACAGTTAAACAATATGGTTCTCTCTTTCTTGAGTTTAGATTAGCAAGAGATGATCTATTTGGAACATTCAAAATTATTGGCAAACTTGCAAGTCAGGTCTGGAGTGCAAGATTCCACTGGTGGGTCTGACAAAAACCGGGATACAGCCCCAAAAAGGGGGCCAACATTCAGGAGAACATTATCTGTCATGAAGATACTGAATTCAGAACATTCAGGAGAACATTATCTGTCATGAAGATACTGAATTCAGAACATTCAGGAGAACATTATCTGTCATGAAGATACTGAATTCAGAACATTCAGGAGAACATTATCTGTCATGAAGATACTGAATTCAGAACATTCAGGAGAACATTCATTATGAAGATAGTGAATTTTCAAAATATTCTATCCAAGAAGAATGTGGAGCATCAAGACACATATTGAGATATTAGGGGAATGGAGGAATATGGGGTTAGTCCTGAAGCTGAGGTAAACAATTGACTGAGATTTTACCAAATTGTGGAACCGGCAGGAGAGGCCAAATGGCCTAATCCTAATTTTATGTTCTTATGTTCTGCCAGAAAATGGGAATCAACCAGAAAAGTGAAAGTTAGGTTAAACATAGCTTATGAATACTTTCTCCTGTTCCTATTTCCTAAAATGTGATGTTAAGGCTTTATAAAGCACTGGAGAGGTCTCACTTGGAGCAGTGAGCAGTTTTTAGCCCTATATCCAAGAAAGGATGTGGTGACATTCAAGAGGGCTCAAAGAAGGCTCACAAAAATGATTCCAGGATTGAAAGGCTTATGATGGCTCTGGGCCTGTACTCGCTAATATTCAGAACGATGAGGGGGGAATCTCATTGAAAACTTTCAACCGTTGAAAGGCCTCGATAGAGTGGGTGTGGAGAGGATATTTCCAATGGTGGGACAGTCTACGACCAGAGAACACAGCCTAAAAATAGAAGGGATGTCCTTTTAGAACAGAGATGAGGAGAAATTTCTTTAGTCAGAGAGTGGTGGATCTGTGAAATTCATTGCCACAGGCAACTTTGGGGGCCATATCACTGGGTATATTTAAAGAAGAGTTTGATAGATTTTTGTTTAGTCAGGGCATGAAGGGCTATGGGAGAAGGTACAAGACTGGGGCTGAGACAGTAATGGCTCAGTGACAATGAAATGGTGGAGCAGACTCAATGGGCCAAATTGCCTAATTTTGCTCCTCTATCTTATGGTCTTATATTACAATCTGAGCTAGCTCCAATAAGAGGAAGCTTCTGACTCCTACAGCGATTCTTATCACTGAACTCAATACTATCACAAATTAGTAAAACCCAGTTATTCTGTAATGAACCAGTCAGTCCTGCTCATACTGCATGTACTTAAGAAAAGCACAGTGCATGAAATGCAGTATTGATACTGAAAATGCAAAAAGCACAGTCCTGAATTTCAGTAGTGATTCAGCTTTGCACATTTAGAGACCACAACATTTTCTATTCTACTTCACATTTTTGGTCAATTGTATACAATATTAATATTGCAGAACTATTTGAATGTAAGTTGGTAAACCTCACAAACCTGTCCTGCAATAAGGTTCTGCATTCCCATCTACCAGCAGTGATGTTTCACCTCCTTGTTTGTGACTACTTGTGCCTTAGAATTCTCTGCTTCCACCACGTTAGAGTAACACTGGGGTCACAGCTCCTGACCTGCAGTGCATCTTCTCCCTGTGACTGTGAGAGTTGCCAGTTCTCAGTAGTCTACGTTTCATGAGAACATAAGAAATAGGAGCAGGAGTCGGCCATTCTTAACAGTTGAGCCCGCCTCCACCATTCACTAAGGTCATGGCTGATCTGGCCATGGAGTCATCTCCACCTCCCTGCCTTTTCCTCAAAACCCTTAATTCCCCATAGATTTAGAAGTTTATTTGTGTCTTAAATACATTTTACTAAGGGAGCTTTTTACTGCTTCCCTGAACAGAGAATTCCACAATCCAAAATCATGTATGTTTGGCAGGGCAATCACTAATTGTCTCTGCTGTGTAAATGAGTGGCAGAATCTGATGAGAATGTGGGGAAATAAAGAGCAACTGGTACAGGTTTTAATCAAAGTGAGTGATTGATGGTTTATGGTTGCCACAGACTTTCTGTGTCAAAGAACCTGGTTCTATGCACACAACTCCCTGGCTCTAAAGACATTCGACCCACTAGGGGAAGTCATTTTGCCTTGTCTTGATCTTAAATTGGCAACTTCTTCATTTCAACCGCAGCTCTCTTGTGCTAGGTTCTCTCACAAGAAGAAACATCCTCTCCTCCTCCACTGCAGCTCAGGGTGACAGGTTGTGATTTATAAATATTGAAAAACAGATTCCATACACTGTCAGAGTGAAAATCTCAAATTAAAGACGTGTTTTCCATAAACCTGAAGTGCGCATGCAAATTATACTATAGCAAATTTAGAGCCATCACGGTATAGTGTGAAGTTTGATTAAAAAAAATTTATCTTGACCAAGAAGCGCTTTGGAGAACTGGACAAATTTCTTCTACATATTTATTGAATTGAGATGACAGAAATCAAGTGAGAAAGTGTGTGGGGTAGAGTTAGTAGTGAACTCTCCTAGATCAAGTGCAATTTCTGGGTTTTAAATAGCAATAATCAGTACACAAAGGGCATACATAAATAAATTAACTGGACCATGTAAGGATTTATCTTCTTCCCTTTGCAAATACGAGGACAGGCCTTCCGCCAAAATGTACGAGCAAGCAGAATTAAATGGAAAATATTACCAAATAAGTGCCAAATATTCTTCAAGTATCTCAACAGAATCATTGCCAATATTAGATTTGAACAGACAAGAAAGAGAGAGAGAGGCAGACAGAGCAGGTGGTGTTACAGCTTAGGACAGGGATCTTGAGAAAACATGCAAATCTGTAACAGAGCGGACAGAAGGCTCGTGAATGGGAAATGGTGTTGAACAGCAAGTCAGCTGTCACTGATGTCTGTGCTGGCTTGGACAGAGGGAAAGCGGACATGTAGAAAATAAAAGGAAGTACTTGCACGCAAACAGAGGTGGAGAAAATAGAAAGAAACTGCCACTCCCAGAGCAGACTGAGCAACATAACACCAAGAAACAGTCAGCATAAACTACTCACCACATAATTAGGAGGAATTCTTGCTCCAAATCCCAAGGCAGAAAATTTCTTATCACTAGAGGATAAAATGAATCACAAATCAATGGAAAATATATTGTTATAATATTAAAACAATTTCAGCCAGATGCTTGTCAACATTGAAAAGCTATTGTTTTGATACTTATCAGACTGCAGCCATTCTCATCCAAGTTATTTATATATTCAACTAAGAAAAAATATTCCAACCTGATCCCTGCACTGGTTGCTGACTTCCAGTCAGAGAAGCAATCCTCCACCACTACCCTCTGCCTCCTATCACCATGCTAATTTTGGATCCGGTTGCCCGAAACATCTTTGAACCCATGTGCTCTCACTTTCTAGACCAACCTACCCTAGCAGGAACTTGTCCATGTATACCATTTTTATTGTGTTGCCTTTATCTATTGGTAACCTCCTCAGCAAACTCTCATTTGTGAGGCAATGTTTTGAATGCACAAAATGCAGCTTGCTTCCTCAAGCCAGTCCCTACATTTCCAAGTGATCATAAGTGCACTCCCTAGGATTTTCTTTCTAATATTTTCCCTACTAATGTATGTCATCGCCCTTCGAGAATATGAGAAGAAGCTCGCAAAAAAGATCTCAAAAAATGTTGACTGTTGAAATGACTCATTTTTTAAAAATTATACTTGCATTCAGATGTTTAATTGTTCCATTTAATATCAGAGACCGTATACAGTGTACAACCTGAAATTCTTATTCTTCACAGACATCCTTGAAGACAGAAGAGAATCCAAAGGATGAATGACAGACAGACAAAAACATTAGAATCCCAAAGCTCCCTCTCACATACAAACATCAGCAAAGCATCAACCTTCCCCCTCCCCCACATATTTCAGCAGGAAGCATCAGCACCCGGCACACACCAAGCAAACAATAGCAAAGCCCCCATAGGGAGAGCACGATGTGCAGTCCAACAAAACCTATTGTTCACCTGACTATTCGCAACGGTCTCTCTCTCTCCCTCTCCCTCTCCCTCTCCCTCTCCCTCTCCCTCTCCCTCTCCCTCTCCCTCTCCCTCTCCCTCTCCCTCTCATCTCTCTCTCTCTCTCTCTCTCTCTCTCTCTCTCTCTCTCTCTCTCTCTCTCTCTCTCTCTCTCTCTCTCACACCAACGAGGGACAGAGAGGTGTCAGCCCCTTTCACAGTGAGAGGGGAGACCAACATAACAAACAGCTCGCTCTTACAAAGTTACAGTCTCCGCATTGCTTTTATTTCGAGAATCAGCAGCAAATTCTCCCCCACCGGTGAGAGATGTAACTGAAATACTGGTGTTTAATGGCACTACACATTGATGTACCCAACGCAATGAAATGCCCCAGTCTCCAAAATTATGTGTACTCCATGCCACGTTACGCGTGGCTTGGTAGACAACTTTCAAAAGGTTGACGGGTTGTGAAGATGCCTATATCCAATTAAAGACTGACAGAAGTAACTCAAGATCTTAGAGTTATAAACCCTGCTTTGGTTGGTCATTACTGTGAGTGTAACCTTGTATAACAGAACATAGCAGCCAATTTGCATCTCTGTGGCAAATCCAATGTTCAGCTACTGAGACAACCATCTGTATTTGTGTCAGAAAATAAAACTTTTGCAATTGGGATAAAGGACTGCAGATTTGCTTCCCTCTTGCTTGGTTTTGCAGTAGAATAGAAGAGTGATATCAAACCTTTGATCATATACTGTATATTATGCCTCATATCGGGCAATATCAATGCTATAAGTGGTATACTTTGATCCAGAAAGTCTACGATAATTTTTTCAATAATCTATTGAAGATGTTAAAAAGCCATCTGCTTCTTAAGGAAAATTATTGTATGCTACATTTGGGACATTGCTTACTTAAACATTCCTGTTTACGACAGCTCATCGAGCTGAAGAACGCTACAACAGAATTCCGCCCTGCAGGATCAGCAAACACAACAAACCAAGGATAAGTGGCAGACAGAATGGTAAACAAATTAGAAAATGTAGTCTGATTGTACAGTTTTAATTGTAGTTATACAAAATCTCTGCTGATATAGGATGTATAATGATATGTTAGGATTGTTAACAACCATTTTGCCCAGGTATTATAAGTGTCTTTAGAAACCTAAAATAGGTTTCATGCATTGTGACATCCTGTCTGTTATCTCCATCAGCCTGGACACTAAACAATGCCAGTAACATGAAAAATCCATACTGAAAACTCAGGATTACATATCACGCCACCACCCACAAAAAGAACCCACTTTTCAGACGAGATCTCACACACGTTAAGCGAATGACACCAGCGTCAGTGCTGGACTGTATTAACACTTCATTAACACTTGTGAGGAGGCTTTCGGCTTTTCCACTGGAAATCACCAGGCACGATCAGAGGAGAATGATCTGGAGATCGGGGAGCAAAAAGACTGCAAATGCAAGGCATTCTTGGATTTGAAACGTTACTGTGCCTGAAGGGAAAATAGATACAGGCACCTGACGGTGTGATCCATCAGAAAACACTATCCCCACAGCAAACTATCCAGCCCAGTTTTACCACCACCACTAAACTACAGGTGCTGAAAAATCAGAACACAAACTCATATGGTACTGGCCTGAGGAAACAGAAGAATTTATGGGTAACTGCTTTGAGTTGCTGGCCTATATTCAAAGACACAGCAGCCAGTCAGTCAGTGTTAATGAATTTGTACCAAATCA
The DNA here is from genome assembly GCF_048418815.1 of Hemitrygon akajei. NCBI lineage: Eukaryota > Metazoa > Chordata > Chondrichthyes > Myliobatiformes > Dasyatidae > Hemitrygon > Hemitrygon akajei. The sequence goes on from NC_133140.1 coordinate 58,020,498, forward strand.
GGTGATCCTGACCTTTATAAGAAATTGAGATATAACCTCCATAAAGCTATCGGAGATACCAAGAGGTAATGCCAGTCCAAAATTAAATCCTAGGCCAGCTGTCAGTTGTGGCAGGGCTCACATGGTATAAGAGGCTGCAAAACGAAGGCTGTATCGCAAACAAAAAGCACATCCCTTCTGATGATCTTAACACATTCTATGCAAGCTTTCATCGGGGGGGGGGGGGGGGGGATCAGAATGTCACCACCCAGCTCAACAACCTCCAATTCCCCTGAACCCACAGAAACCACTGCAGACATACGACCAGTTTTTCAAAGAGTGAACCCACAGGAAGTATCTGGCCCAGATAGTGCCCTTAGCTACAGTATGTCTTTAGATCACAGATCTGCTGCCAAGGGTGTTTTCAGACATTTCTAATGTCTCCCTGCTTTTATTTGTGGATCTCACCCCACTTTAGGTAGCCCCCAGTACCTAAGATAAACAGGCTCATATGCTCCAATGACTATCATGAAGTGCTTTGAGAGGCTGGTGACGGCATGCAATATCTCCAGCCTCCTAGTCAACCTACTGCTGAAACAGGTCTACAGCAGAAGCTGTCTCCCTGGTCCTACACTCAGCTTTGGAGCATCTGGAGAGTAAAGACACCTGCGTTAGTTTATTGACTCCAGCTTTGCCTTCGTTACTGTAATTCCAAGCCAACTCCTAAACCTGTAATTCCAAGCAAACTCCTAGACCTGTAATTCCAAGCCAACCCCTAGACCTGTAATTCCAAGCAAACTCCTAGATCTGTAATTCCAAGCCAACCCCTAGACCTGTAATTCCAAGCAAACTCCTAGATCTGTAATTCCAAGCAAACTCCTAGACCTGTAATTCCAAGCAAACTCCTAGACCTGTAATTCCAAGCAAACCGCTAGACCTGTAATTCCAAGCAAACTCCTAGACCTGGGACTTGATGTCCCCTTCTGCAACAGGATTCTTGACCTCCTGACCAACAGGCCGCAATCATTATGGATAGGCAACAACACCTCTGCCAGATTACCCTCAACACTGGAGTGTCCTCAATCCCCTACTCATGACTGCAAGGCCAGATTCTGCTTCTACCTCCATCTACAAATTTGCAGAAGATACCACCGTAGCGGGCCGTATCTCTAATAATAATGGGTCGGAGTACAAGAAGGAGACGGAGAACCTAACGACATGGTATCATGGCAATAGCCTTTCCTCCAATGTCAGTAAACTGGAAGAGCAGGTCAGTGACCTCAAGAAGAAGGGGTGGTATGTACAAGCTCCTGTTTACATCAATGGTGCTGAGGTCAAGCAGATTGAGAGCTTCAAAGTCCAATAGACTATCTTGGTTTCACCATATTGACATTAAGCTAAGCAATCTCACTGGCATCTTCTACCTCCTCAGGAGGCTAAGGAAACCTGGCATGTCCCTTTTGACCCCCACCAATTTTATCGAAGTGCCATAGAAAGCAGCCTCTCCAGATGTGTCATGGTTTGCTCTGCCCACGACTGCAAGAAACTGTACAGATGTGGACACAGCCCAGCTCAACACAACAACCAGCTCCCCTTCCGCGGACTGTCTATACTTCTTGCTGCCTCAGTGAAGTAGGCAGCACCCACCCTGGACATACTCTCTTCTCCCCCTCCCATCAGGCAGAGGTACAAAAGCCTGAAAGCACAGGGACAGTTTCTATCCCGCTGTTATAGGACTATTGAACAGCCCCCTAGCATGATAAGATGGCCACTTGAGCTTACAATCTAATCATTATGAGCTTGCACCTATTCTCCATCTGCACCGCGCTTTCTGTCACTCTGCGTTCTGTTCCTGTTTTATGTTGCGTTACCTCAGTGCACAGCAGTAGTGAATTGACCTGTACTGTATTCAAGTCATGTTTCGCATTGTACACATGGCAATAATAAACCTATTTACTAAAATGGCCATATGTCAACTGAAAAACAATGAGGCCTTTGGAGCAGATGATAATAAGACATAGGAGCAGAATTAGGCCGTGTGGCCCATTGAATCTGCTCCATCATTCCTTCATAGCTGATTTATTATCCCTTTCAACCCATTCTCCCACCTTCTCCCTGTGACCTTTAACGCCCTTGCTAGGGGTGCTACAGTGGCATAGCGGTTGGCTATAACAGCCCAAGTTGTTGGAGTTCAATCCCAGCATCCTCTGTACGGAGTCTCTACACGTCCTCCATATGGAATGTGTGGGTTTTCTCCAGTTTCCTCCGACAGTCTCCGATGTACTGGGCAAGATAACTGGTCACTGTGAGTTGTCCCGTGATTAGGTTAGGGTTAAATCGAGGTTGTTAACAGTTGCAGTGCAGCTTGAAGGGCCTATTCTGCACAATATCTCTAAATAAATAAACAAACAAACAAATAAATAACCTGTCAACCTCCATTTGAAATGTAGCCAATGACTTGGCCTCCACAGCTGTCTGAGGCAATGAATTCCACAGACTCACACATCCTCTGGCTAAAGAAATTCCTCCTCTTCTCTGTCATAAAGAGATGTCCTTCTATTCCAAGATTTTGCTCAAGTCTACAATTTTAATGGAAAGGACCTTAGATACAATTTCCCTACATTATTCCTTACACGTGGGAAAAGAAAAACAAGCCAGTGGGCTTGACAGCTGCCACTGCGGTGAAAAATCCAACCGAGGAAACTAAGGACTGACCCCACTGCTCTGTGTCATAGGGTAAGTCATCATCATGGTTCTCCTCTATGTCATGAGAAATCCATCATCACTGTGTGAATTCCTCCAGTTGGATGCAACTTAGACACAATCTGCAAAGGAAAGACAGGCAGCATCTTCAACAACTGTACAGGGCAGTTACTGACCTCACAACCAATCTCTGGTACCAATTTAAAATGACTGTAAAATATCCTCAAATGTGATTGCTTACAGAATTTTGTCTCCATATTACATCAGCTAGATGACAGAATACAAACAGTGATCTTTAAGCAGTGCATCCGCCACAGACTCACTGTCAGTGCCAATTTGCATGCAAGCAAGCCACACAACTATCCAAACATTTGTTTCAATGCCTCTTGCAGCAATACTAATTCAGTCTCCAGTACATTTCACAGTGGAATGAAGCTAATCTGAAGGACAAATGGGAAACTATTTAACCCATCCCATCTCCAATCCAGAACCAAGGTCCATTCTAACAACAATATTAAGTTTCAGTATGTAGGTGATGTTTGCTTTGCACTCAATATCTGCAAATTAGAAGTTCTCTACCAGCCTAGCCCAGCTCTATCTCACTTCCCTGCAGAACATAGTATCTGACAATAAAGATCCAACAAAGAAAACGTGGATTACTTTACATCTTTCAGTCTTTAACTGTCCAGGGAAAATAGTGCTGGAAAATCGAGATCTCAACCTAACACAAATTCATTGTCTTCCCAGCAGTAACATGTGACATCTTCAGCAGACATCTCAGAGTACTGGAGAAATACCACCAGTGCCATCTCCACAAAACCCTGCCAATCCATGTGCAAGAACCAATGTCAGTGTCATCTCTCTGGTGTTGAGGCTCTGTTGAAGTCAGCCAGAGTCTTGGTAGGTTGCACTATTTGCATGCCCAACAGCAAACCTCCTAAGCAGACTCTCTTATCCCAAAGTTCATCATAACACAATACCATGTGGGCAAAAGGGAAGCCTTAAGGATGCTCTTTTTGGCAGCATAGCAACTCTACCATATTGTTGACATTCCTGATAGTTGAAGAAATAACTCCTGAAAGCCCTGAGTCCCCTCTCCAGGATTCCTACTGCCTCCTTCCAGCATCTCCCGCTCCATATTATGTCAAATCTGCAGATGCCAAATTGGCTTCATCAGCCATTTCAGAACCCACACCGCCCCTAAAGAGGGGCCTAAGGAATTACTTCAATCTCAGAAGACGCCTGAATCCACAATCTTTTGATTCTGAGGGAAAGTCACGAATACTTAAATACTGCTGCCTAATCATAACATTAAGAAATCCAACAAGTAGGTTGGCAATATTTTATTCAAACCTATGTTTTGGGGTTCTAATGTTTCTGTCATTTATTCTTCATGTTTTTTCTGCTTCGTGGATGTCTGTGAGGAGTTAAGGATTTCAGGTTGTGTGCTGTATACATTTTCTGATATTAAATGGAACCAGTTGAACCATTTGGTTGAATTGTAGGATTCATGGACTTACAGTTTAGTTATTGGAGCAGCAATACTGGGGAATATGATTGGGTGCAATGCATTGTCTGTATCACAGAAAGAAAACTGCTTACACTTTTATAGCCTATTTGATCCAATAAAATATCCCTGGCTTCACCCGGGGTCAACCATGAGAAAGGTGGGACAGTTGGAAGTAATATTTAAGGCAACAGTGAGATGGGTACAGATCTTGTCACCTTCCAGTAAGATACAGGAAGAATGCCACATGAAGAACTTGCAGAACTTGTGATGTGCAGAGCAACTGCAGATTCAAGCTGGCCCCTCGAGCTGGAGTGGAAGTTTGAGGTGGAACAACACCATCAACAACTCTAGTCACAATCAACTTACTCACAAGCAAACCTTGAGTGGCCTTCACCTTCACCTTGCTGGTTACCTCCAAATTACCTCAGCTTTAGCAAAGGAAGACCATCATTTTATCATTCACCTAATTTGAGACATTTGTGCATGTCCAACCCCTTAAAACGTCACAGTCACACAGACTGCCCCACTAGTATGCTGCCTACACCTGTCCCACTCTGTGAATTCACAGATAAACTGCATTAAGAGGTGTTGGGTTGAATCGTTACCTTAGCTGAGTTTTACAGCATTTGTGAAACAGTCTCAGTAAGATCTTAGTAAAATCTTCAGAGTCGTTATGTCAGATCAATTCTAATGATTTTTAAAATAAAATTCTCAAGTGGATTTTGAACTGAGTGTGTTGTATCAGTGGTCATGCATTAGTGCTGAGAACTGAGAATCTAATGGATGCCATTAGCTGTGTTTGAAAGTTAGAAGGATATAGCTGTTTAACATTCCCAGAAGCACTGTTTGCTTTCGTTGCGATGTGACTACATTTCAAATATGTGATCTCTGTTTTGAAAGCAGGCAAACATCCATGAACTAGTTTTTGTAAAGCCTTATTTCACAGGATCTACACTAGTATAATCTACAACTTTCAATTATATAAAAGCTCCATAAGTTAGCATAACTCCTCCAGAATTATAATTGGCCTGAATAAAATGTAAGTTATATCCATACCTATTAATCTATAATTTCCATTGTTAAAAGTAGTAGGGATTTTGCAGTTTCCTTTCCTCTTTTTAAAATTTATTTTCCAATCACTTCACAAGCCTGAGCTGGCCTATTACAAAGTTGAGACAAAGAAAATAAAAGAAAAACAATGCAGGACTTTATGCTTTACATCAAGTTCAAATGGAAACCTGGAATTAAAGAGACTAACGAGCACCATTATAACTAACTAGCTACTAGACTGTGAGGTTCTTTCCTGATGGGTGATTAACATTACCTGTCATAGTCTTGACAGATCTCACCAACAGAGATAAGTGCTTTCAGATACTCGTTGGGCTGATAAGGATTGATGTAATGCAAGGAACAGCTGTTTCGTGGGTCTCCATTTGAAGCTGTGAAGTCAATGGCTACCTAAAATAGAAGGTGGTAATTCATAATTAACAGCACCAGGCTCTGAATGCTACATCTCTTTAGAAGCTCGTAGATGCACAATTTTCTAAATAAAGCGCATGCCAGATAGATCAGAATGAAAAGCATCATTTCAAATATATTGCAGCAGACTTGAAAGACACACTGAAACATATATCTACAAAAATTGTAGCCTGCAATTGAAAGAGCTTCAAGATTAATGAACAGAATGCACTTGTTTTTCTGTGTGACATGTTGTTCATCAGAGGGATGGACAATGGCTGGGGTTTTACATCAAACATCCAATGGCAGGAGCAAAATACTTGCCAATCTTTGAATGCTTCCAGCAAGCCACCTGTACTAAGTCATCACTGATTGGTGACGTTGAGCAGGAGAGAGTAGCAAATACAGGACAAGTTTTGCTAGCACTTGGAGGGCGTGACAGTACCAGAGAGGATTACGTGGACCAAATGGATACATCCCTACTGTGTATGTTCACCGATTCTGTGGTGACATTAATGCAGGGTGCTTGGTTTGACAGATACACACAGGAAATGTGATTTTAGGAAAACACCAGGGGTTCTAATATGAAGCAGCTGTGTGATTGGTAATGTGTTGTGACAGGAACTGGATTATCATTCAGCGAAAATGCTTCAAGCAAGCTTTCTTGGCAGTTTGCTTGATGCCTCCCTGGTGCCTGGTGTTGACTGTGCCTGATCTTCCACTTTGAGGGTGTCAATATCAGCCTCCAGAAATTTGCTTCTGGTCCATTGCAGAAAATAAAAGTGTGGAAAGGGGAAACAGGCACTACAGCTCCTGTAAATGCCTGATGTTACCAGCAAAGCTATCCGTTCCCTCCCCACTCCCAGAGTTACTCAGTTAATTCTGACTATGAAGTGCTATTACTATAGTGATATCATACACCAAGAGCCTCACACTTTCTTATTCATTTTTGTTATTTGTAAAGAAGCAAAGCAAAATACTCAAATGACTGAAGAGAAAACCTTGTTGGCAGATCTCAGCACTCTACTCATACAATTGGAGGAAATAGTAACTTTAAGTATAATGGCTTAAATATTTATGGAGTGAAATTCCTTTTGGTTGATATATTGTTTCACATTGTTTTTGAAAAAGAAGTTTATAATCCCAGATTTTTGGGAACGTCTTCCATGTCGGTGGGTTGTGAAGGGATCCCAATGGAGGTGGATCAGCACTTCTGTAACCATTTATTGCCCATTCAAGTGCTTGGAGACACAAGCTCTATCATGCCAAGTTAGGCATCAGTGATTTAATACAAGTAGGCACTGTAAATTGACACATTATAAAGGGCTCCAGTGCAAACAAGCCCAAAGCAGAACGGCTTCATGTTCCAATTACTCTACAATGGTGCACAAACCTTGAGACAACTCATTACTTTGATTCTCGCACTGAGCTGAAATCCTCCAGTGATCCCAGTTTCCACACATCTCCATCAAAATATTATAAAAAGGAGCAGCATGATCTATCTATGGCAGTGACAGAGTATCCCGTGCCTCTTCTCTGGGCTGCCTGAGTAATATCGTTCCCTATATAACTCTTACTTCTCATCATCAAAGAGATAGTTAATGCATAAGGCAATCCCCATTGAAAATCGAGTTTGTACTGCACACTAGTTTCACACTGGCTTTTCAAAATAGTTTCAGCAATATAATCTGCTCACGTGAATCAACATTTCAGGATAAATGCTTCAGAAGAAAACAAAGGCTGTAAAAGATGCAATCAAGGCATTATTATAGCCAGAAAGTTATTTCTTCTATATAATCATCAGCACTTTGTCATTCAGATATGACATCCACCTTCACCTGCAGATTCAGGTGAGATGGTTAAAGTATGCATAAGCACAGGTAAAATGGTAAGATCAGGCTTGGAGCCAACTAAATGCAGAGTGAGTAGTTTGTTCCCATTTGAAATTGCCATTTGGATGCAATTTTACTGGCATGTGTTCATCCACCTGCCTCACATCCATCAGAATTGGGATGCTAATACAACACGTAGAAGGGTTGCAGGTCCTAGTCCCATTCTGAAGTCCACTTCATCGATCAGGTACAAAACTGGCAGCATTCTGATGGTGGGTGGACATTCAGGACCCAATTATGCCAAACCAAAAAAAAATTGAATAACAAAAGTACTTCCAATTTCTACAATGTTGTAGGCTTCTCCTGTAGAAGTGCCAACCAAATTAGAGATTACTACAGTACTGTTATTCGTGTAACAGCACATGGCTAATTAATGCTCACTCACAAAAGGAAATTTGTAACACCATTTATAAAATACATGCACTGCAACCACTTCGGGGAAAGAGGTCAAGGAGAATTTGTGAATTCTCAGCAGGCAGACAAGCTAGACGTACAAGCTAAATGGAGCTTGGGAACATTCCACTGACCACATGACACAACTCTGATAGCATGCATGCCAAATATCAAAAATGGTGCATCTTACATGATTGCTGTCAAACGCATTCAAGCACCTTGAAGCAATATTTGGAGACTTTTCCCAAGCATAAGCAGGACAAATCCAATTTGGCCAATTACTCCTCCCATCAGCAAAGTGCAACTCTCAAACAGCACTCGTTCCCCAATAACCTGCTCACCTACATATCCAATCGTTATCCTAGATCTACCAGCTCCGAACCTCAACAGACACTGACCCCAACATAAGGCAAATTAGCTGCTTCTTTGAAACCCGCCACCCCTCCCACTGTGAAGAGCAAAGACAACAGCTGCGTGGATGTGTGCACTATTCTGACTTGGCACATGAATGTTATTCCTTCAGTGACCCAAGGAAAATTCCAAAAAACTCCTCATTAAACAGAATGTAGGAGTATCTTCATCATCAGTTATCCAGGCAGTTCCAGTGACAGTTTTGGACATGAAAATACACATCCTTTGAGTGCATTAAAATCAATTCCATAAGGGAAGTGAGAGCAATGGTCCTTGAGATTACCGGAAATGTATGAAGTAGAACAATCAACATGGATGAAAATCCAGGAGGAAAGGAACACCATTCCCACCACAATGGAAGATGGTAAAGGTACAGTAGTTGTTCAAACACCTGAAACCCTGCACCCTTACCTCATCATTCTCCCTCTATTTTAAAGTCAGAATAGGGAATATTTATGAAAGATGGCACTGATCTAACAAAAGAAAGTCCAAATTACTTCATTATTGAAATTCCCCAATTGCAGTGCCTTGAAGTCCTGGATCATGAAATCCCTATGTACTCCTATAAATTATCGCAGAGATTTAGTCTCATGGGGAGAAGCTGCATCAAGCACCCTGGAACAGTGGAGGGGGCCTCATCCAGGGAGACATCTTTCATGACCAAGCGCTGAGCTTTGGGAGGGATGTATATAAAGTTATGAGGGAAGAGGACAGCCAAATCAATTTGGTGATAGGTGTTGCAGCCCGATTGATATCCTGTGCTGAATAATTCACTCTCTGACAATGCAAAGCTCTTCCGCCACCTAGAAAATACGGGTCAGGAATGCAATAGAATACTCAACACTTCTCTATGTGGGTACAATTCCAACAACACTCAAGATATTCAGTGTCATCCAGGACAAAGCACTTTTTCCAAAGCACTCACATCCTCCATTGTAACTACAGTGTTTGCCAATAAACAAGGGTTTCTTAAACAACATCTCCCAAGTTTACCATTGGCACCACCCAAAAAGAGAAGGGGAACAAACAGATGGCAAGACCACCTCCTGGATGTTTACTTTCTGTCACCTTTCCAGAAACTTACTGCTGTTTCTTTATCAAATTTCTGGGATGCAATACCCAACGGCATTAGTTACGCTGCACTGGCTGACTGAAGGGGGTGGTGTTTAGAGAGGGATATGAAATGCTGTTGTTCCTCACAGTCATATTTCACTCTTCAAAGTACCCAGTGCAACAAAGGACTTTCTGCAGTTACGAGTTGGGTTCTAGCCTTACATCAAAATGAATACGTTCAAATAGGATCAACAGTATGCTCCCATTTAATTGCTACTTCTTCATTTTTTTTTACTTATCCAGAATCATTACTTTTCTTCTACACATGGTTGTAACTTAAACAAAAATAAAGTGCAACTTTTTCCCCACAATTTTGTAACCAGCTTGGAAATCAGAAAGTGTCGATACAAACCTTCGGTAAACTCATAACTGATGTTCACTTTCAACAATTCAAGTAAAATCAAGTGTCCATCTTCAAAGGCAGAGAAACATCAAAACTGGAAAGCAGTTTTAAAAACATAATAACTATTGACCTACCGTAAAGTGAATCTGGCATCCTCCCATTATGTAATCTAAAAAGGAATATACCCTGTGCAACTTTAACACAGAAAAAATGGGTTGTTAGTCCAAGAGAAGTAAATCAGTTCAATACACAAGATATAATGATTAATAATCTTTTGTGAATAAGACCCCTCAATCTGTTCATGTGATTCATAATCGTCAATTAAACCTATTTAATTTTGGATTAATGCAGTCCAAGTAGATTATGTGTCTTTTTCTGGTTGATTATATTTTAATGATATCAGTTTGTCAGGGATGAATGTGTGCTAAAGAATTACTTGAAATAAATGAGTAACAATTTGCTTAAAGGCTTATAAAGGTCTGGATTAAGTGTAGTCCTAAGTGACTGACTTCCCTCATAATAAAACTCACTTGGGCTTTTATCACAATTTTAACCTCAATACTTTTGAATGCAAGGTTGTCCAGCAAAAGCTGTACCATGACAGGCTGTTTTAATTAAAACAACACTCCATTTTAAATCAAGTTTTCTTTCAAATTGGCTCCTCCTGATTTTCTGTTGACTGTTGGAGCCTGAGTGAAACTAAATATATTACTTAGGATGATCTCTTCAGCAAAAGCTCCTTGAATAATTTTAGAAAACTGCTCATAAAAAATGCATAACACCAATGATAGAAATCTTAGACTATTGAAATAATGTGATTCATAACTTTTTCACAGCCTATCACTCTTTAATTCAGTGGTTTATTTTCAATTAAGCAGCATCAGCATGTTAGAAATTCACACACCGCACAAATTGGACATGGAACGGCTTTGGAGGGAATTTTAGATTTTTATTTCTTCTGTCTTTCTATCAGAATATTGAGTTAAATTAGTTGCAAGTAAATCAATGCTTCTTAATGAAGAGAAGAAACAGAAACAGACTGAGATCCATCGATTTTTTAACATTAAGGAAATAAAGAGGTAATAAGCTAATGCAGGGAAGTACCCCTGAGGTAAAAGCTCAGCTGAATGACAGAGTGGCCCATTCTTATTGCTGTCTCTTACGTTCTTATGCTCCTATGAACTGTTTTGGAAGGAACAAAAAATATATATCTCATAAATAAACTTCCCCAAAGTCAGTGCTGCTACTTATGGAGGCACTTCTGCTGAGAATTCCCTGGAGAAGAACAGGATAGATGAGAGTTCTGCAACAATCTTTGTGTTTTTAGGATGACCAGCCACTGAACCTTTTTGAACTTGTAGTCAATGTTTCATAGAAAAAAAATGAACATCTAGATCGGTCTTCACTTACATCTAGGCAATTCAAACTTTATATCATTCTGGTTCACCTTACCTTACAATCTTTCAGTATGACAGTTCCAGAATTTTTATAATGTCTCTTTTTTGCTTTATATTTTGGATTAACACAGTCCCAGTGGATCTGATGAAAAGAGAAGGCCCCAATTGGATCACTAAATCATTATATAAGCCAATCTGCCACTCACAACAGATCATTTGTAATTCTAAATGTGCTCCAAAATTTTGTCTGAAGTACCTTTGGGTTTAGAAATGTATGCTGACAAAATGGTTGCTATGCACACGAAGACAGACGATGCGTTAGTTGAGGATGGAGGCATTTAAATATTCATCAAGTTAAATAACACAGCAGTGGGGAATACCACTAACAATTTAGATCATAACATGAAGCAACTTATGCAGCAGGTGGAACAAAACATCCTGCCACTGATTATAGAGCAGATAATGTGACATTGAACCCCAGTACAGTCACTCACAAGTTCAACATTTCATCTGTTAATTACTTTGTTCAGTCAATCTAGTGTGCAACAGGCTGTGTTTTCACAAATAATGGTTGAGGTTTCATGTCTAAATAAATGCAGAACTAATAACACACATAAGACCAGCAGCTTCATAGAGGCCCAAATACTGTTCCAACTTCAATATTCCCAAACCCTACATTAGCTTTTTCAGAAAAGCACATTGTTCCCTGTCTCTCCACTGAAACACCTTGGATGGTGGGACATTTTTTATAACATGAAGCGACTTATGTAGTAGATGGAACAAAAATCCAAATATCCAAAAACATTATTTACCTTGTTTTCTCCCATTGCCTTCCGCAGTTCCTCAAAAGTGGAGTAAAACTCTCCAATGAAGTCATGTTTCCCACGGCTATCATAATCCCAGACCAAACACTGAAGAGACAGAATTAAACTGAACATCAAGTGACGTATTTTTTGCTTCCTTACATCGGGAAAATGGAGGACAAGATCAAAATTTGGTAATCATAATGAATTAAGAGTAAGGAACTTGGTTAATTCTGAAAAGGGCTGTAAATGTAACGACAGATTAATGTACGTTGAAACCTAAGTGCAAAAATAACATATTCGAAGTAAAGGTTAACATTTAAGAGGTACAGTATAATCTGTGTAGAAACTAGGCAGACTGACCAATCAATGAGTCAGAATTTAGGATGTCAGAACAGTCAAGAAGTTCCTGGAAGCAGCTGGTAAGCATTTAGTATCATCCAGCAATACACAGCCTTAGGGAACAGAATCAGGGATACAAAGCCGGCACAATCTGAGTGGATTGGTGGGATTTCATAGAGAGTTCCAGGGCCGTGATGTAGTAGTGGAAGTAGTTGTGGCTGATGAGTGTTGGGGGAGTGGGGGCAGTCAATACCAAAATCTCGAATCCCTGTGACTTTCTCATGGTGTTAAAGGAATGGTGATGGACCTCTCCTCTTGCAACCAACAAGTTTCAACTCAGTTTACACTGGCACGTGAGTCCTTCAATTATGTCGTCACTGTGCAATCTGCTTTTTTAAAGAGGACCATAGATCTTGGACTGGTGACTTTAATACAGTACTTGCACTTTAAGAGCACTGTTATCGCTGTTTGGTAAAACTGCTCCATGCATTGTTAATGAAATGTTCCGATCTGCTGCCATTTAAAGCTTGGCTGTCTTAACTACAGAGATGAAGTCAGAGAGGCACTGCAGTGTCAAGTGGCAGATGCTCGGTTTAATAAAACTGGAACAAACAAACGCAGGGAAGGAAGAAAATCTGGTCTCTTCTGCAGATGAGCATGACTAAGTACTTTTTTATTATTGGTGTAGCTTATCTGCTATACACAAAGTGTCAAAATGCTAAAAATTAATTTGATCATTAAAGCAAACAAACAGTAAATGGATTTCAATGGTTATAGAAGTAGACTATTGAATTAAAGTGTCTACATTAATCCAGTAAGTACTAAAATATGTTTGCATCTTGTTGGAGCTAACTGGAATGTCAAGACCAAACTCCATGGTCACGTCATTTTCTCAAAGTATAGGTAAAGAGGAAGCAAGGTATTACATAAAAAACAACACAGAAAAAAACTACACTAGACTACAGGCAGTCCTGGGTAGGTCTGTAGTCTAGTGTAGTTTTTGTACTGTGTCATGTAACACCATGGTCCTGAAAAACATTGTCTCGTTTTTACTGGGTACTATACCACCAGTTATGGTCGAAATGACAATAAAAAGTGACTTGACTTGACTTGAGAACTCTGTGCAAGTCTTGCAAATCTACATAAATTAATTTCTTCTCAATAGTCAGCATTTCATAGAGAATGTGGTCATAAAAATTCAACATGTTTGTACAAACATAGTTGTTTCCACTGCTGACATGGTTATGCACATAGCATTCACCTTTACACAGTGAGGAGGCATCTATACCTGCTATTGGTTGCATTGCCCATTTTTAAAGGCCCTTCATGAAATAAAAACTTAATCTGCTGCTTAATTTTACATCTGGGAATTATGTTAAATATTATAGGGTGCCTGTAAGAGAAAGAGTTTCCATGAAATTATACAAATTATCTTTACCCTTCTGTCTGAGTCCTGAGGCATGGAGATTTTGGAATAGCACTGACAGGAATATTCTTTAGCAAACAATGCAACAAATACTCTTTTAACCATTCATGTAACAGACAGTATTCTACAATCCCTACCTTTAGTTGTCTCTTTTCATCACAACTGCAAAGTGAACTCAGGGAAACTTTAAATGACTCCCACACAGGATTTAAATTGTTCTTGATAACCTGGATAAGCAGAGGGGGGAAAGAACTTCTCAATATCACACTGAGTTCTTGTCATCTGTGCATCAAAAGCAAAAATCAAAGGTTTGCTTCAGTGGGGTTGACGATGTCATTAATTTCTTGTCAGACTTGACATAGAAAGTAGCTGAACATTATTTTACATGAACATGTAAACAGAGAGCAAAAAATAACAGAAAAGTTGAGTCATTGCCTGGCCAATAGCCTGTTAAGCTGTAGAATTAAAGTACTCTACTAATACTTTGCATGTTTCACAATCTTAAAATACACTATTAATAGAATTATGATTGTCAAATTTCTCTCACATTAAATGCACGAAAGATTATTTTCCAATTTGTAAATGGTCATGACTTCCTATAATTTTAATGATATCATATCAAATCTTTATGTACCCTATTGAACAGATTATTATAAATTGATTAATAATGCCTCATGAGACATTTTAACTGTACATACTTCATGTAAAAGAAAGAGAAATACAAATTATAGAATTACAGCAATCAATCATATACCCATTTGTAAGTTCATACCAATTTTTTGAAAGAGCTATTTAACTGTCTCTATTCTCTTTCCTCACAAACCTTCAATTCTTTCCAATTTAAGCATAAATCTACTTCCACTTTCATACTTACTATTGAATCTGCTACCTCCACACTTCAGGCTGTGCATTTCAGATCACAGTAAGCTGTTCAATGAAATAACTTTCTTCTCAACATGTTATTTCTATCTGATAAGTTGGTGTAATTATTATGAACCTGTTTCCTATCGCTTTCTTTAAATCTTACGACAGCACTGTGAATCCCAAAGGAAACTCAAGAGATTACAGATGTTTAATATGAAGATTCAAACAATTGCTGGAGGAAAAAATCCTGCTTCAGGATCTCAAGCCAAAACATCGACTGCCCCTTTACCTGCACAGATACTGCCTGATTCATTAAGCTCCTCGAGAAGTTTTCCGCTATACGAGGGGTGATTGATAAGTTTATGGCCTAAGGTAGAAGGAGTCAATTTTAGAAAACCAAGCACATTTATTTTTCAACATAGTCCCCTCCTACATTTACACACTTAGTCCAGCGGTCATGGAGAATACGGATCCCTTCTTTGTAGAAGTCGGCATCGTGGACCTCCAGAAGTGGTCCACAGCAGGGGCGATTGATATGTTTGTGGCCTAAGGTAGAAGGAGATGAGTTATTAACTTCAAACTTTCTGCGTTTTCATCTGTGCACGTACCCGTGCATGTAACGAGAGCTGTATCTCCTTCCACCTCAGGCCACAAACTTATCAATCACCCCTGCTGTGGACCACCTGGAGGTCCAAGACGCTGTCGTTACATGCACTCTTTGAGTGATAATGAAGAAAGTTTGAACTTAATAACTTATCTCCTTCTACCTCAGGCCACGAACTTATCAATCACCCCATGCTGTGGACCACTTCTACAAAGAAGGGATCTGTATGCTCCACGACCGCTGGACTAAGTGTGTAAATGTAGGAGGGGACTATGTTGAAAAATAAATGTGCTAGGTTTTCTAAAATTGACTCCTTCTACCTTAGACCACAAACTTATCAATCACCCCCCCCCCTATATATTTTAAATTGATTTTAAGAAATATTCCAGGATTTATGTGAATGTGTTTCCTAATCTGGCACAAATGGCAAATGAAATATCATGTCAATCCCTCAGTCACTACCAGCCTCCCCTTCTTCCACAACAACCCACCCCCACTCGTCGCCCCAGAAACATCTCAAAAAACATTTGCTGCCTCTCTTGGCTTCCTCATGTTGTTCCGTAACCCTCATCTCTTTGGCCAAACTTCTCTCTCTTTTTTTTTGTCAACTGATTAGCATAGCAACAATTCTTCTTTGTCAAATTTCTAAGAAGCACCTTCATTCGTTCTACATAAGTTTAGAAAGCTGTCTTATTCTATTATTGATAACTTTAATGAGGACTGCCATACATAACCAGCTCAAACAGAATATTTTTTAAACTAACAATAGAATATGTTCATTAGTCTTCGTAGGCACCTGCTTCAAAAATAGCGATTAGAATTGTCATTCTGCAATGTACATCACAGTGCATGCTAGCATTTAAGTGACAAGCACACTAAAAATTCTTTGCTATAGTATTTTGCAGCCTTGTTAACATCGAAGCAAGCTAGACCTTGGACTGCACAGCATTTATATAAGAAAAAATTCTCCATCCCTGGATTTAATGTACAAAATATAGTTCTGTTCTTTTAAAGATACTATTTGAAATGCTGGAAACTTTCTTTTGTCTGGTTAGGTTCAAGATTTGAAAGGTGTTTTGATTTGTGATTGACACCAAAAAATTATATATGAGACCATTATAAATGAAATCACGTAGAAAGAGACTATATCTTTTTTCTTAGGACATACAGTATGAACAATAGAAATAGTAGCCGGGCCAGCCCATTCAACCCCTTGGAGATGTGGGGAACTGCACCAGGTCCAACCAGATGCAAAACCAGCAGGATTCATAAACAATTAGCAGACTATCAGAGTTCTACAATATATTGGTTCTGTACAGACCACAATTTATATGTTAAAAGCAATATAAGCTCTTAAAAGCATGCTCTTCCTAGTTTTAATGCAGTCACTATATTGCCTTCCCTTCTTCTTTGGAAACATTGCATGTTCAGATTAGTGATTCCAAATTGATCTATAACCTGCTAACCAACTCTGCACTCACTTTGTTGTCACTAAGTTTATTTATTCATATGTTTAATATTTCACATTCCTTATTTACAGTATGTTTATAGCTCAGAAGAAGGCAAATTTGCTCATAAAGTATGTAACTGCTTAATGTTCGAACTATCTGGCTGGTCCCTGCCCTCTACACAATGCCCTCCAGCTTCTTTTCTGTTACATAATCATCCAGCTCCCATTTGAATGCCTCCACTCCAATCTGTAGTAGTTTACCTTCAGGATCTAACTATTTGCTTTAAAAAATAATCTTCATGTCACTTCACAAACAAGAGAAAATCTGCAGATGTTGGAAATTCAAGCAACACACACATACGCCTCTATTTTTCTGAGCTCCATATACATGTCCAGGAGTCTCTTAAAAGACCCTATCGTTTCCGCCTCCACCACCATTGCCGGCAGCCCATTCCACGTACTCACCACTCTCTGCACAAAAACTTACCCCGATATCTCCTCTGTACCTACTTCCAAGCACCTTAAAACTGTGCCCTCTCGGGTTAGCCATTTCAACCCTGGGAAAAAGCCTCTGACTATCCACACGATCTTTGGAAAAATCGTGTTGCAAAAGGAAATCTTGAAATGTTTCCACTGCTGCTTGGGCTTGAGAGTGAGGGAGGATCAGAAAGTTTCAAGTCTTATTGAAAACCACCTGGGAGAACTAGAGAACAAAATTGAATAGTAATTTTTCCTTCCTCTCAGCACAAGTGTATGACAGGGTTAGGGACCATTTCCCTGAATCTTCTGCTCAGCCTGAGAGCTTGACTTCGAGAGAAGAGGAAGAAATTTGTGAGATTTACTGACCTGCCTCTGGACAAATTCTGGATTTCTGTGAAAGAAGAGCATCCTGCCATTCATTGGAAAGCAGTGAACATTTTGTTGCAGTTTTCAACTTCTTACATGTGTGAGCAAGCTTCTTTTTGTTTAAGAAGCATCAAGAGCAAGGATAGAAATTGTCTCATGTCAATTGATGGTGAAATCCATGTGTGCTCATTATGTTTGCTTTATGAGTTTTTAAAATTTATGTAAGGGAAAAAAAGAGATTAACTTCAAGAAAGGTAAGCTAAGCTTAACCACCTGTTTTGTACAAGAAAGGTTGGCTAAAAATTCATTCTCTACTCAAAAGAGCATTGACAATTATTTTTGGATTATTATATCTACAACTGACTGATCCTGCTAACATACCATGAGCTGTAGAATTAATAATTTTTATGCAGGTTCCCTGAGACATGAAAGACTGCTGTAAGTACTTTTTGGAAATTCCTCACATATTTTACATACCTCTGTCCTGTAGACAAGTTGCTCACTCTTATCATCATTAATCCTGTATATCTCCAGAAAAGGATCTGATTTGCTGAAAAGATCCTGTAATGATATGAATGAAACACTTATTGCTTTTCTGTTGACCATATGGGCGCCATGGTAACATAGTGGTTGGCGCAACACTATCACAGTCCAGCGTGTTGCGGATTTCGGAGTTCAATTCTGGGGCTGTTCTGTAAGGAGCCTGTACGTCCTCCCCATGGAATGTGTGAGTTTTCCCTGGATGCTCTGGTTTCCTCCCACAGTCCAAAGAAGTACCGGGTAGGTTGATTGGTCGTTGTAAATTGTCCCATGATTAGGTTAGGATTATTCGGATTTGTCAGGAGTTGCCGTGGTGACGTGGCTCAAGGGGCTGCAAAGGCCTACTCCATATTGCAAAATAAATAAATAAATCATTAGCTTCAAGGCAATTTTGAAATGATTGACGTGACAAGTGAACCAACCTGAATTTACATAGGATGTAAAATTAATAAGATCAAAAATACCTGCAGGTGGATCATAGGAAAATAGAAATATATTTAGACACGTTACACAATTAGAGAGAAATACTCCAAACAAAACTCAAACCAATTAACTATGACCTAGTTATTTCATGTTTCAGAACATTTCAAACAATTATTCACGGCTCCCAAATTCAACAAAAATCACATGAACGAAATCCCATTGTGCAAAGTCCTGCTGATTTGTAACCTTCTGCCTGCCCCTTTGCATTATTTTCATGTAATATCTAAGAGGGTGAAATTATTTGACAGCTCTCCCACTCTGTCAACAAAACATGGGCAGATATAGCAGCAGCAGAACTGTCACTCACTACCTGTTGTAGTTACAATGAGTAAATGGAAAGGTGTAATCAAGTTCATCTCCCTGAGTGCATCATCAGTATAAGAGCAAGAACCAGACCATTATTTAACTCATGCAAAAAAACTAAAAATATTGCAGGGAAATTTTGGAGAATGTAATTTTGTGGGTGGGAAGCTGATGCATTTAATCATCTTATTTTAGCAGTACAGATTATTCATGATTTTTACTGAAAACAACTTGGGGACAAAGCTTCTTTTAATTTTGGTCACATTTAAAAGGATCCGTTTATAGGACTGGAACCCCTTGGTCCATATTCTCAAATCAACAGATTAAAATTTTATTTGACTGTCATGAAGCATTAAGGATGAATCTGTTTCTAAAAGTGGAGAGAGTAGTTGGTGGAAAGCACTAATGCACATTTGGTTATTCAGAAACAATTCAACATTAAGGTTTAATTCTCATATACCTTGAGTAAATTTTTTCAGATCTAATATGCTTAACTTCACAAAAAGAAAAATCGTTCAAAGTTAACATTTTAACTTCAAGTATTTATGTAAACAAGATTGTATAATCAATAGGATTGACTCACAAAATTGTGAAGACTGTTTCATAAACTGTTTGCTGTATTTGTTTTTTAACTGGATGAAGGGACTATATACATGGTAGCCAATTTTGTTGAATATGTAGGGGATGGATGGGTTTAGCAAGTTGTGCAATGAGGTGTCGATAGACTCAGTGATGAGCCTAAGTTGATAGATGGAAACAATGTGGAAAAATATGAGGTTATCCATTTGGGAAAGATGGATAAGAAAGCAAATTATTATTTAAACAGAGTGTTCCACAAAATATTGTACAAAGGAATCTGAGGGTTCCATCCAGTATATAAAATACAAAAGATTAGCATACAGTTGAGCAAATAATGAGGAAGATTAACAAAGTACTTGACTTCCTTGTAAGAGGAATGGAACATAAACATAGAGGGATTTTGATGCATTTTTGCAGCACACTTGTGGGTCTCAGCCTTGATTTGGTTTTAAGGAAGTAAGTACAGTATAGACATGGTGCACAGGGGTTCTATAGGTAAATTCACAGGATAATAAGTTTGAAGTATGAAGAAAGGGTGAGCAGGCTGGGCTTAAACTCACTGGAGTGCAGAAGAATGAAGTGATCTTATTGAAAAATATAAGATTCCTAGTGGGATTGACAAGTGAGATGTTGCAATTACTTTTCCATTAATACGGTGCCTAGGACTATGAGGGAATCGTTTCAGAATATGGAGTTACTATTTTCAGACAGAGATGTCGAGGCTTACTGCCAGAGGCCTGTGAATCTTCAGAATTCTCTGATCCAGACCGAGTCATTGGATGTAGTCTGATGGAGACTGACAGACAATTAAACTATGGAGAAGTTGGGCAGAGAGCGGGAAAGTGACACTAACACCAAGATTGGATCACCCGCTTATGTTCTTATTTTTTTAAATGTTTTATGTTCAGTTTACTGCCTTAAATCCACATACCTTGTCATCCAGTTTCTTAGCACAGAAGGCTAATTCCACATAGCCATTGTTTCCATTTATTTCCTCTGCAATAACCTGTGAGCATAAAAGACAATGCATGATTGTTACATTAGAGTTAGATAAATCTCACAGTTTACACAATGGATTGACAAGCTGAACAATGGTGAAAGTTCTATTGTTCATAAAGAGAAACAGTCACCAAAATGATAATTGTATATGAGAATTAATGGCATACTTCAAAGCAATTGCTGTCACTTGACTGATTCTGTGGGAGAGGATACTATTGAGATATCAGTGTTCTCCACTATTATAGAGCAAATCAAATAGTAACTTGTGGATACAGTTGTCCAGCTTGGAAATCAGCAGGGTGAAGCTTGCATTGCTTTGTACCAGAAGTAGGACAACATGGTATCTCTCTCCCTGTGAGATTCAACATTGAGACAGGTTCTCACATGAATATGACGCATTCAGATGACAAGTGCTCATGGAATTCACCAGAAACATTTGTCTTGTCCCTTTTTGTCGAATTTTCATGGCTCATAAGTCTTAATCTTGGCCTTAAAAGAGCATTCAGCCCCTGGTGCCTGTTTAGTCATTCATTAAGTTCCTGCCTGATCTTTTAGTTCAGTGCCACTTCCTTCTGCAATGCCCACAATTCTGTGATTCCATAATTATCTAAAAATCTACCGGATAAAACACAGTGACTTCCTCAAAGGCCTCCTTGAGTAGAGAACTGCAACGATACACAACAATCGGGAAGGAGAAGTTTATTCTCGTCTCAGTCACGAATCTTTGAGGCCAAATTACCACATCGCTCTAAAAGCTAACCAATGCAAGGGTGGTGTACATATTTTAATTATCACTGTAAA
The DNA here is from genome assembly GCF_048418815.1 of Hemitrygon akajei. NCBI lineage: Eukaryota > Metazoa > Chordata > Chondrichthyes > Myliobatiformes > Dasyatidae > Hemitrygon > Hemitrygon akajei. Next base: position 58,041,737 of record NC_133140.1, read on the forward strand.
GTTTAAAGAATATTTCTCTTTACTTTTTCTTCTTTTCCCTTTATAACTCTCTCTCTCAAGCCATTTCACCTACTTTATATAATATTATGTGACCTGCCATTAAAACGGACTATTCCAACCACCATCTAGTTTACATATGACAATATGAATTTTATCTTTAAAAAATGGATGCATTGTACTTGGTGAACTGTTAAGATATCAGGAATGAAAGCAGTTAACCATGGTGTTCCTTCATAACCTGGTACAGTTATCCTTTCAATGACCGGGTCACCTCAGCTTGGAAGTATGATCTGCTAACTGTTTCAATCTCATGCTGTGTCACGTTTCATTCTGTCAGAATCAATCATTTCAAGCACAACATCATATCATCCTGACAAGCAGACTCCTTGATCTCATGCTCCAAGAAACCAGAATATGCCTCGCCACATTGATTTCCTCAACTTTTGAGTCCTTGATAAGGGATCTGAAACTTTTCCACATGAAAGATCACAATAAGTAGTTTCTTCTCAATTTGTGCACAATGTCTCTCTCCTTTCAGCAGATTTGCTTTTCTTTGCTGTTTGGTAATTCTCCCAGCAACAACATCAGTTCTTCCTCGTCATCAATATATTGAAGTACCACAACATAGACAACCAGCTAGATTTTGACAGTAACTTTTAATGCTGTCCCAAAGCAAACTATTGCACTGGCTGTCTCTCTAACTCGTTCACCTGTTTGTTCATGACATCCAGCCAGCAGCATTTCACTCCCACCTCCATGCATCACATTCTGCAAAACCTACAGAACTTGTTCATCTGGGTGACCAGCACTGCAAACACCTGTTGGCCTCAGCATTGACTGCTGTTGGATCTGGCTATAGGTTATCGCTGGTGACCATGTGAAGATTACTCTCATTTAGAACTTCAGTCATTGTTTGCTCATCTTCACTTGTCTCTTTCTATTTCTGATTATTTAGGGCTCTTGGCTGTGGTTCAAGATCTAATTCAACAATTTCCGCATCCTCAAAGAATGGTACGTTAAATCAGATTAATTAGAGGACATGATTTGAGAGTTAGGGGGCAAAAGTTTAAGGGTAACATGAGGGGCAATTTCTTTACTCAGAGAGTGGTAGCTGTGTGGAATGAGCTTCCAGTAGAAGTGGTAGAAGCAGGTTTGGTATTGTCATTTAAAGTAAAATTGGATAGGTATGTGGGCAGAAAAGGAATGGAGGGTTATGGGCTGAGTGCAGGTAGGTGGGACTAGGTGAGAGTAAGTGTTTGGCACGGACTAGAAGGGCCGAGATGGCCTGTTTCCGTGCTGTAATTGTTATATGGTTATATGAAGGTTGAGTACTGCCCACCAAGAGAGCACACAACCTGTCTGAAATTCCACTAAAAACTGGTAATACTTGATTATATTTTCTCCACTGATAGCAACTGAACAATATACCGAAGCCCTTGACCCCAAGCTCTACATGCAAGAACCCATACTCTGAGTGCAGCTCACTGAAATATTTTACCATACTTAGAACTTGCTGTGTATTTAATATTTCAGCAATATTTGAGTAATATTGTAAATATGTTGTTTTATTAAGCATTCTTTGTTGTTTACATAATTCATTACAGGTCATATGTAAAACTACATGAACGACATACATCATCACACCACTGCATCATGTGTGTGTGCCTCACTTAAAGTAAAAACATTTTCCCCATGTTTTTCTTTAGATGAATTTCTGGAGTTACAAACCATAAAGGTCTGACAAAACATCTTCCATTGCCTTCAAAGGATAGGGTGTCCTCTTCAGAGAACGTCAGAGTAAATGCTGCTTTGTCAGCTTTAATCAACACTCCATGGCTGACATCCACAACCCCCAACCTCTCTGCAACTTAAAACATGCTCAATTTCTCACTTTCCGAGTTATGATGAGTTCCTTTTTTTTTTTTTTAAACTTTTTTTATTGTTTTCAAATAGTTACAGAATAAAAGTGTATAAGAAAAAAAAAAAAATGTTACCCAGCCCCCCTCCCCTTAACCCCTCCCCCCTAACATCCCTAAAAAAAAAGAAAGAGAAAAAAAAAAAGGGAATGCCTGGATATTGGAAGATCCCCACACGCTCCACGGAGTTCGTAATAACTTTAGTGTATGCATTTATTTCTTTCCCCAAGTAACCAATTATTTCATCTTCGGAGCACCTATATATTTAATCCTGTCTTTTGTAAATAAGGGCGCCAAATTTTCAAAAATGTTTCATATTTATCTCTTAAATTGTAAGTGATTTTTTCAAGTGGAATACAGCCATAAATTTCGTTCTTCCAACGATCTATACTTAGGTATGTATCCGATTTCCAAGTCACTGCAATAGCTTTTTTGGCTACTGTCAATGCAATTTTTATAAATTCTTTCTGATATTTATTCAATCTGGATATCGGTTTTATCCCTTCAATATTACCTAGTAAAAGTAATGTTGGGTTGTGTGGAAGTTGTATTCCAATGATTTGTTCCAGTAAAACTCTTAAATTTGTCCAAAAAGGTTGAATTTTAGAGCAAGACCAAGTAGAATGTAAAAAAGTACCAATTTCTTGGTTACATCGAAAACACTGATCAGATAGATTTGGGTTTAATTTGTTTATTTTTTGTGGTGTAATATATAGTTGATGTAAAAAATTGTATTGCACTAATCTTAATCGAACGTTTATTGTATTTGTCATACTCTCAAGACATAGTCTTGACCAGTTTTTTTCTTCAATTTTAATATTCAAATCACTTTCCCATTTTTGTCTTGACTTATGGACTCCTTGTTTAATTGCCTGTTTTTGAATCAAATTATACATACAAGAGATAAATTTTTTAATCTTTCCTTTTTGAATTAAAGTTTCTATTTCATTGGGTTTCGGTAGTAACATTGTTTGACCTAGCTTTTCTCTTAAATAAGCCCTTAGTTGAAAGTAACAAAAAAGAGTGTTGTTTGATACTTTATATTTATTCTTTAATTGATCAAATGACATTAATATACCTCCTTCAAAACAATCTCCTATATATCTAATCCCTTTTTGAAACCAATTATATAAAAGTTGATTATCCATTGTAAAAGGAATAAGTCTATTTTGGATTAAAGATCTCTTTGCTAATAAGGATTTCTTTGTCTCATCGTCAACATTTATCTTATTCCATAAATCAATCAAATGTTTTAATATAGGAGATTCTTTCTTTTCCCGTATCCATTTAGATTCCCATTTATATATAAAGTCTTCTGGTATGTTTTCTCCTATTTTATCTAGTTCTATTCTGATCCACGCCGGTTTGTCTTTCTCAAAAAAGGATGCAATAAATCTAAGTTGATTTGCTTTATAATAATTCTTAAAATTTGGAAGTTGTAACCCTCCTAGCTCAAATTTCCATGTCAATTTTTCCAACGATATTCTTGACATCTTACCTTTCCAAAGAAACTTCCTCACATACTTATTCAGCTCTTGAAAAAACTTCTGGGGTAATTGTATTGGTAGTGATTGAAATAAGTATTGTAATCTAGGGAATATATTCATTTTTATGGTATTTACTCTACCTACTAATGTTATTGGTAATACCATCCATTTATCAAGATCTTCTTGAATTTTTTTCAATAGTGGTAAATAATTTAATTTGTATATGTTCTTTATATCATTATCGACTCTTATACCTAAATATTTTATACCATTTGCCGGCCATCTAAACTGGGTTATTGATCGACATTGATTATAGTCTCCTTTAGTAAGAGGTAAAATTTCACTTTTGTCCCAATTTATTTTGTAACCTGATACTTTCCCATATTCTTCTAATCTATAGGATAATTTACGCAACGATTGCAATGGGTTTGTTAGATAAAGTAGAACATCATCAGCAAATAAGTTGATCTTGTATTCTTCTTGGTTAACTCTAAAACCCTTAATATCTGGGTCCATTCTGATCAGTTCAGCTAATGGCTCTATCGCCAACACAAATAAAGCAGGTGATAATGGACAACCTTGCCTAGTTGACCTTGTTAACTGAAATGGTGTTGAAATTTGACCATTTGTCACTACTTTAGCTTTGGGATTAGTATTTAAGGTTTTAATCCATTTTATAAAGGATACTCCTAATCCGTATTTTTCCAATACCTTAAATAAAAAATCCCACTCCAATCTATCAAATGCTTTTTCTGCATCTAAAGCAACTGCCACGCTCATTTCCTCCCTCTTCTGTGCTAAATGAATTATACTAAATAAGCGAGTTACATTATCTGCTGATTGTCTATTTTTAATAAATCCTGTTTGATCCATATGTACTAATTTTGGTAAGCATTTAGATAATCTATTAGATAAGATTTTTGCTATTATTTTATAATCAGTATTTAATAAAGAAATCGGTCTATATGATGATGGCTTTAAAGGATCTCTATCTTTTTTTGGCAATACTATTAAAATGGCTGTCGAAAAGGATTCTGGAAGTTTATGCGTTCTTTCCGCTTGGCGTATTAACTCCATAAGAGGAGGAATTAATAAATCTTTAAACTTTTTATAGAATTCAGGCGGAAAACCATCTTCTCCTGGAGATTTATTACTTTGAAGTGATCCTAGGGCTTCTTCGACCTCTTTCAATGTAAAAGGCATATCTAATCCCTTCTGTTCTTCCGTATTTAATTTTGGAAGAGTTATTTGTGATAGAAACCTTTCTATCTTGACATTGTCATTTTGTGATTCTGATTTGTACAACTCAGAGTAAAAATTCTTAAAAGCTTCATTAATTTCTAAAGGTTTATAAGTAATTTTATTTACTCTTGTTCGAATTGCATTTATTGTTTTAGAAGTCTGGTCTGTTTTTAGCTGCCATGCAAGAACTTTATGTGATCTTTCACCTAATTCATAATATCTTTGTTTAGTTCTCATAATTGCTTTTTCCGTTCGATATGTTTGGAGTGTATTATATTGTAACTTCTTGTTAATGAGTTGTCTTCGTTTTTCTTCTGTCACATTTCTTTGGGATTCTTTTTCTAATTTCGTAATCTCTTTTTCCAATTGATCTATTTCTATCATATATTCCTTCTTAATTTTAGAAGTATAACTTATTATCTGACCTCTCAAGTATGCCTTCATTGCTTCCCACACTATAAATTTATCATCAACTGAATGTGAATTTATATCTAAAAAGAACTGAATCTGTTTTTTCATAAAATCACAAAAGTCTTGACGTTTTAATAATATTGAATTAAATCTCCACCTATAAACTGATTCCTCTTTATCTGTCATTATCATTGTCATTATTAAAGGAGAATGATCTGACAGTATTCTTGCTTTATATTCCACATTTTTCACTCTATCTTGAATATTTGTTGATAATAGGAAAAAGTCTATCCTTGAGTATGTTTTATGTCTATTTGAATAAAATGAATAATCTCTTTCTTTTGGATTAATTCTTCTCCATATATCAATCAGATTTAAGTCTTTCATCAATGATAGAGTTAATTTTACTGCTTTTGATTTTGTAACAACCTTTGTTGATCTATCTAAAGCTGGATCTAGACAAAAATTAAAATCTCCACCTATTAATATTTTATCATGTGCGTTGGCCAAATTCAAAAAGACCTCCTGTATGAATTTTACATCATTTTCATTTGGTGCATAGATGTTCATAAGGGTCCATAGTTCTGAAAAAATTTGACAGTGTATAATTAGATATCTCCCCGCCGAATCAGTTAATATGTTTTGTATTTTAATTGGTAGATTTTTGTTAACCAAAATTGCAACTCCTCTCGCCTTTGAATTAAATGAAGCTGCAATAACATTTCCAACCCAGTCTCTTTTTAATTTCTGGTGTTCTGTGTCTGTTAAATGAGTTTCTTGTAAAAAAGCTATATCTGTTTTCATTTTTTTAATATATGTTAAAATTCTTTTTCTTTTTACTGGCCCATTAAGCCCATTAACATTAAAACTTAGAAAGTTTAGTAGATTAGTCATTTTTTTTTTATTATATTATTCCAATCTATAATAATACCTAATCTTTCCACTTTTGTGGTATCTTGGGAAATCTTTATAAAAATCTCTGTGTTGCTATGTGTGTCCCCACCAATCATCCAGGCTAAAAGATAGAAGGAAATTAAAATATAAAGGAAAAAACAAAATACCCCCCTACTAATGTTGTGGAAAACTAACACAACATTACCCCCCTCTGCTGTACGGGTCATGGCAACCGCCATGATTACACACGTGAATATGATGAGTTCCTGATCTGAAATGTCGACTGTTTCTCTCCCCAAGGATGCTGTTTGATGTGTTGAGTGCTTCTAGAGACGTAGAACATTGTAGCCACAGAAACAGGCCCTGTGGCCCATATAGCTCTGCCGAATTGTTATTCTGAGTGTTTTTTTTAAACTATTTTTGTTTTGGATTTCCAGCTTCTGCCTTTTTTTAAAAAAAACTATTTATTTGCAAAGGTGCTCTGTTCACGCAGCTATGTCCAACTGTCTTCAACATTGTTTTCTTTCCAACTGCCTCAATATGAGAAGCCATTCTTCACATGAAAGAACCATTCAAGAGATGAAAGCATTAAAGAAAAATATATGCTGTACATTTGCTGATCGATATTGTACATGATATGCTACATCATTCTACCTCAGTTATAACCTGTCTTTAGGGAAACTAGCCCTACACCTCCTGCAAAATCAAATAACTTGTAATTAGCAAATTCCCACCCTTCACTGAAACTCGAGAATCAGACAAGCCCTTCCCACTCCCATATGCGCAGGAGAGCCTGCAGGTTTTTGATGTGGTGATGCTCCTTCACTGATTGGAAATCAATACTAATGATCAGAGTGACTGCCAGACTGAGAGCCAGTTCTGCGGGGGGAAACATCAAGACTTTGGAACTGTATTCTTTAGAAAATAGAAGATTGAGAGGAGAATTGATGGAGATATCAAGTCAAGTCAAGTCATTTTTTATTGTCATTTCGACCATAACTGCTGGTACAGTACACGGTAAAAATGAGACATTTTTCAGGACCATGGTGCTCCATGAAACAATACAAAAACTACACTAGACTACAGACCTACCCAGGACTGCATGAAGTGCACAAAACAGAGCAGGCATTGCAATAAATAATAAACAAGACAACAGGCACAGTAGAGGGCAGTAAGTTGGTGTCAGTCCAGACTCTGGGTATTGAGGAGTCTGATGGCTTGGGGGAAGAAACTGTTACAAAATTATGAAGGGTATAGATAGGGTAAATGCAAGCAGACATTTTCCACTGAGGGTGGGTGAGACTACAACTAGAGGTCATAGGTTAGGGGTGAAAGGTGAGAAGTTTAAGGGGAATATGAGGGGAAACTACTTCATTCAGAGTGTCATGAGAGTGTGGAATGAACTGCCAGCACACGTGGTGCCTGTGAGCTCAATTTCAATGTTTAAGAGAAGTTTGGAATAGGTTTATGGACAGTGGGGATATGGAGGGCTACGGTCCCAGTGCAGGTCGATGGGAGTAGGCAGTTTTAATGGTTTCAGCATGGACTAGATGGGCTGAAGGGCCTGTTTCTGTGCTGTACTTCTCTATGACTATGATTTCTAGCTTTCCCACTAGAACCTCCACCTCGCTACAAACAACTCCACATTAAAGCCTGGCTCAGGAAGAATTCCCCAGTTGAAATAGTTAATGAGATAGAGATATTCATGACCTTTAACACAAGTCTCTCCAGAGGACCAAATACAGCCATGTCCAGTGTTAAAAGCCCTAGAAAGTCAAAGCCATTCCTAATAGGGCTTACAAACACTCCTATTCAATGACATTGTATGAGGATCAATTCCAAATAAAGTTCTTGCAATACTTTATGAAAGTCAAATATCAAATAAAAATCATTTTAAGGGCTTTCTACTTGTACAGATATTCATATACATCAAGGGGAAAGGAGTATAGTGTAAGAAAGCTATATCATACTAAGTGTTCAAATTTTGCAATCACCTAGAAGATCTCAGTAGATTCTCATTGCCTTTTGTGGTTTTTGCCTTCCTTCCCTGTTTGTAAGATGTGGTTTCAATCCCTTTACCTTTCAATTGGAAGGTATAAAATTCTAAAGGGATTGGACAGGCTAGATGCAGGAAGATTGTTCCCAACATTGGAGAAGTCCAGAACGAGGGGTAACAGTTTAAGGATAAAAGGGAAGCCTTTTAGGACTGAGATGAGGAGAAACTTCTTCACACAGAGAGTGGTGAATCTGTGGAATTCTCTGCCACAGGAAACAGTTGAGGCCGGTTCATTGGCTATATTTAAGAGGAAGTTAGATATGGCCCTTGTGGCTAAAGGGATCAGGGGGTATAGAGAGAAAGCAGGTACAGGGTTCTGAGTTGGATGATCAGCTGTGATCATACTGAATGGCGGTGCAGGCTCGAAGGGCCGAATGGCCTACTCCTGCACCTATTTTCTATGTTTTCTATGTTTAATTGCCATGTCACCCATTCAGTATGGACCTGTCTCTGCTACTGCTTTATCGATCTACTTTCATGTCAATTTTCCATTTGCTCAATGTGAATCTAATCATCTTCCAGGCCTCATCAATTCCTGTGCCTTGCACAACAGGAAACGTTCAGCATATCAGCTGTGAAGTTGCCACCAAAAGAAATCAATTCAGGGCACCCTCAAGATCAGCTCTGGAAGTTCCCATGCCCATTGACCTGCAAGCTCAGCGTAAAATGGGCAACAATTTTCAATTTTATTGATGGATGAACTCAGAAAACAATTGACGTCATCGGGTTTGTCCATCACGGGTAAAGCCCATCTACATGGCACACTGTCGCAGGAAAGCAGCATCCATCATCCGGGCCCTCACCATCCAGGTCATGCTCTCTTCTCACTGCTGCCATCAGAACTGCCTAAGAACTCACGCCACCAGGCTTAGGAACTGCTATTACTCCTCAATCATTAGGCTCCTGCACCAGCCGAGATAACTTCACTTGCCCATTACCCTAATGCTCCCACAACCTACAGACTCACTTTCAAGGACTCTTCATCTCATGTTCTCGATATTTATTGCTTATTTATTTATTTGTTTGTTTAGTTATTTTTCTTTCTTTTTTTCTATTTACACAGTTTGTTGTCTTTTGTACACTGGTTGAATACCCAGTTGGTGTATTTACTCATTGATGCTATAATGGTGATTATTTTATAGATTTATTGAGTATGCCCACAAGAAAATGAATTTCAGGTAACACATGTGCACTTTGATAATAAATTTATTTTGAATTTTAAACATTAGAACCAAGTAAAATTAGGAAGCATTTCCTCATGAAAATTCATATTGGAAATTCGTTAATTAATTTCTCCAAAATATTGAGCAAAATTAAAAAGAGTCCTTTCCAAACTCTGGGCCCACAATTCAAGTCAGACAACAATTGATTGCATAGCAAAGGAAATGGGATGACCTTGCTTAGAGTTTGTATCAAGTGGAAGCTGCAAATGTCAATGGAATTAGTCACCCGTTCTGGTTCAGCCAGAAATGAACCGTCCTATGCTGGGCTCACTTGGGACTGTGGGTGAGTTCAGCGATTGCAAGGGTATGCTTGGAAAACCATCTGGTTAGGCTGCACTTGGAGCCTGTGTGCAGTTTTGGTCAGCCTGTTTCTGGGAGGATGGGGAGGCCTGGAGAAGAGATTCACCAAGAAGCTGCCTGGATAAGAGCGTATGAGCTATAAGGAGAAGTTGTATAAACATGGCGACGCACACAAAATGCTGGAGTAGCTCAGCAGGGCAGGCAGCGTCTACGGAAAAGAGTACAGTCGACGATTCGGGCCGAGACCCTTCAGTTCGGCGTCAATTGTTCTCCTCTCCATAGATGCTGCCTGGCCTGCTGAGTTCCTCCAGCATTTTGTGCGTGTTGCTCGGATTTCCAGCGTCTGCAGATTTTCTTGTCTGCATAAACATAGAGTGTTTTTTTCTGGAGCAGCAGAGGCTGAAAGGAGCCTTGATAGAAATTCAAAGGAAAAGTGCAGAGCAGAGTGGTGGCTGTCTGGAATGTGATGATGGAAGCGATCAATAGTGATGTTCAAGTTGCATTTTAGACACGTACATGAATTCAGAGATATTGATCATGTACAGGCAAAAGGGGTTAGTTTAATTTGACATCACACACTGCAGAGGCATCCTGAGCTGCAAGGCCTACTCCTGTGCTGTATTGTTGCACTCGAGACTAGTTTTTTCAAACTTCGCGGCACTGGCTCTTATGCAGACCCGTTCCCGCCCCCTCCGGGCGGAAATGACATCAGAGGTGCATTACAAAAGTCTCTTCCTGCGTGCGGGCCTTCTCCCCTTGCTGGTGAAGAAGAAGGCCCGGCGCCATTTTTGGGCTGGCCTCTCAGCCGACGCACGCGCCATTTTGTGAGCCGGTTCGCCTGCACAGAAAGTGGGTCGCCACATAACCCCCTCCCCCAAGAACCGGCAATACACCCCCGGATGTCCACAGTCTGGATCAGTCTCTGTTTGGGCAGTCTGCCTCTGCGCCGCGGTGCCTAAACCTCGACCGGCTGCGCCAAGTCCACATGGGCTGGTTTAAATCGGTCCACCATGAAAACCTCCTCTTTCCCCCCCAATGTCCAGAACATACGTGGACCCGTTGTTCCTGATCACCTTGAACGGCCCCTCGTACGGCCGCTGTAGCGGTGCCCGGTGTGCGCCCCTTCGTACAAACACAAACTTACAGTTCTGCAGGACTTTGGGTAGGCAGGTCGGGGTCTGTCCGTGCTGTGAAGTTGGTACAGGGGCCAGGTTGCTGAGCCTTTCGTGTAGTCTGTCCAGGACTGCTGCGGATTCTTCCTCTTGCCCCCTTGGGGCTGGTATGAACTCTCTTGGGATGGCCAGGGGTGCGCCGTACACCAACTTGGCCGACAAGGTGTGCAGATCCTCTTTGGGCGCTGTGCAGATTCCAAACAGGACCCGGAGAAGCTCGTCCACCCAGTTAGGTCTTCTCAGGCGGGCCATGAGAGCCGACTTCAAGTGACGGTGGAAGCGTTCCACTAGTCTGTTAGACTGTGGGTGGTAGGCAGTTGTGTGGTATAGCTGCGTTCCCAACAGGCTGGCCACAGCCGACCACAGGCTGGAGGTGAACTGGGTACCTCTGTCGGAGGTAATGTGGGCCGGTACCCTGAAGCGTGCTACCCAGGTTGCAATCAGTGCTCGGGCGCAGGAATCGGCAGATGTGTCGGTGAGCGGGACCGCCTCTGGCCATCTCGTGAACCAGTCTACCATAGTTAGGAGGTACCGTGCTCCTCGGGACACTGGTAGGGGGCCCACGATATCCACATGAATGTGGTCGAACCTCCGGCGGGTGGGTTCGAACTGCTGCGGCGGGGTTTTAGTGTGCCGCTGCACCTTGGCTGTTTGGCACTGCGCGCACGTTCTGGCCCATTCACTGACCTGCTTGCGAAGTCCGTGCCACGCGAACTTGCTGGAGACCAGCCGGACGGTTGTCCTGATAGATGGGTGTGCCAAACCGTGTATGGAGTTGAAAACTCACCGCCTCCAGGCTGCCAGGACGATGGGGCGAGGTTGGCTGGTAGCCACATCGCACAGGAGGGTCCTCTCACCTGGGCCTACGAGAAAGTCCTGCAGCTGCAAACCCGAGACTGGAGTCCTGTAGCTGGGCATCTCATCGTCTGCCTGCTGTGCCTCCGCCAGTGCTGCATAGTCCACACCCAGGGACAGGGCCTGGATAGCTGGTCTGGAGAGTGCGTCCGCCACGACGTTGTCCTTTCCCGAGACATGCTGGATGTCCGTTGTGCACTCGGAGATGTAGGACAGATGTCGCTGCTGGCGAGCCGACCAGGGATCGGACACCTTCGTGAAGGTCAATGGTATGTGGTCTGTGAACATGGTGAACGGCCTGCCTTCTAAGAAGTACCTGAAATGCCGGATTGCCAGATACAGTGCCAACAGCTCCCGGTCGAAAGCACTGTACTTGAGTTCAGGTGGCCATAGGTGCCCGCTGAAGAATGCCAGGGGTTGCCAATGCCCCTCGATGAGTTGCTCCAGCACCCCACCGACTGCTGTGTTGGATGCGTCCATTGTGAGGGCAGTTGGAACATCCATTCTGGGGTGCACCAGCATCGCGGCAACTGCCAAGGCTTCCTTGGCTTTAACAAAAGTGGCCACGGCCTCTTCATCCCAATTAATGTCCTTGCTTTTACCCGACATCAGGGTGTACCAAGGGCGCATGATACAGGCTGCTGAGGGGAGGAAGTGGTGGTAGAAGTTCACCATACCAACGAACCCCTGCAGGCCTTTGACCGTGTTGGGCCAGGCAAAGTGGCAGATCGCGTCCACCTTGGCGGGCAGAGGTGTTGCCCCATCTTTGGTAATCCTGTGGCCCAGGAAGTTGATGGTATCAAGACCGAACTGGCATTTGGCCGGGTTGATCGTGAGGCTGAAATCACTCAGGCGGGAGTAGAGCTGGCGGAGGTGGGACAGATGCTCCTGACGACTACTACAGGCTATAAGGATGTTGTCCAAATAGATGAATGCAACGTCCAGGTCGCGTCCCACCGCGTCCATTAGCCGCTGGAACGTCTGTGCAGCATTCTTCAGGCCGAACGGCATTCGGAGGAACTCGAACAGGCCGAACGGGGTGATAAGTGCTGTTTTGGGGATGTCTTCAGGGTGCACCGGGATTTGATGGTATCCCCGGACGAGGTCTACTTTGGAAAAGATGCTTGCCCTGTGCAGGTTTGCTGCAAAGTCCTGTATGTGTGGCACGGGGTTGTGGTCTGGAGTGGTGGCCTCGTTCAGTCTGTGGTAGTCGCCACATGGTCTCCAGCCCTTGGCTGCTTTGGGCACCATGTGCAGGGGGGAGGCCCATGGGCTGTTGGACCTCTGTACGATCCCCAATTCCTCCATCCTCTTGAACTCCTTCGCTAGGCGGAGCTTGTCTGGGGGGGGGGGGGGAGCCTTCATGCGCGGGTGTGGAGGGGTGGTCCCTGGGTCAGGATGTGGTGCTGTACCCCATGTCTGGGCATGGCTGCCGTGAACTGCGGCATCAGAATCGACGGGAAGCCCGCCAGGAGTCTGGTGAATTCGTTGTCCGACAGCGTGATGGAGTCCAGGTGTGGGGCCGGCAACTTGGCTTCACCCAGGGAGAACGTCTGGAAAGTCTCGGCATGTACCAGTCTTTTCCCTTGCAAGTCGACCAGCAGGCTGTGAGCTCGCAAGAAGTCCGCCCCCAGGAGTGGTTGGGCCACCGCGGCCAGTGTGAAGTCCCACGTGAACCGGCTGGTGCTGAACTGCAGCTGCACTGTGCGGGTGCCTTAGGTCCATAACGTGCTGCCGTTTGCGGCCCTCAGGGTGGGTCCTGGCTTCCTGTTGCGGGTGTCATACCCCGTCGGAGGTAAGATGCTGATTTCCGCTCCGGTGTCGACCAAAAAGCAGCGTCCCAGACGTTCAAGAGGCTGTCCTGGTGGCCAGACGCCGTAGCCATTAGTTGCGGCTGGACCTGGCGTTTCCTGGGAACTTGCAGGACGGGTGACAACGGAGGGCTTCTGTGCCCCACCGCTGGTGGTAGAAACACCACTATTCATTGGCCTCCTCACTCCTGCCTCTGTGTTGTGTGCGCCCCCCTGCCGGGCCTGGTCTGGTCTGCTGTTGGGCGCGTGGCCTGGTAATCTGACCGACGGACGCCACGCTCTCCCTCTTGGCTTTCCACAGCACGTCTGCCTGGGCCGCCACCTTCCGGGGGTCGCTGAAATCTGCGTCGGCCAGCAGCAGATGTATGTCCTCGGGCAGTTGCTCCAGGTACGCTTACTCAAACATGAGGCAGGGCCTGTGTCCGTCAGCCAGGGCCAGCATCTCGTTCATTAATGCTGACAGCGGCCTGTCTCCCAAACTGTCAAGGTGCAGCAAGCGGGCACCCCGCTCACGCTGTGAGAGGCCAAAGGTCCCTATGAGCAGCGCTTTGAATGCTTCATATTTGCCTTCTTCCGGGGGCGACTGTATGAAATCCGCAACCTGGGCGGCCGTCTCCTGGTCAAGGGCGCTCACCACGTGATAGTAACGCGTGGAATCAGAAGATATCTGCCGAATCTGGAACTGAGCTTCTGCTTGGCTAAACCACACGCGTGGTCGCAGCGTCCAGAAAGTCGGCAGTTTTAGTGAAACTGCGTGAACAGATGAAGAGTCAGTCATCTTTGGTCCAAATCCCGTTTGGACCGTAGGGGTCACCAATGTAGCGATGTGCTACACACAGCGCTAGAAATAACGACACGCAGTCGGTAAGTTGCACTCGAGACTAGTTTATTCAAACTTCGCGGCACTGGCTCTTATGCAGTCCCGTTCCCGCCCTCTCCGGGCAGAAATGACGTCAGAGGTGCATTGCAAAAGTCTCTTCCCGCACACAGGCTTTCTCCCCTTGCTAGTGAAGAAGAAGGCCCAGTGCCATTTTGAGGCTGGCCTCTCTGCCAACGCGCGCGCCATTTTGTGAGCCGTTTTGCCTGCACAGAAAGCGGGTCGCCACAACAGCGCAGTTGTTAATTTAAACCAAATCCTATCCAGAACAGGGGATGGAACTGGATGAATAGTGTAATCTGACGATAACAACGAGGATCTCAGACATCACGATAGGCTTTTATTTTGACTTTGAAGTTATAGATTAACCACCTGTTTTAGTGTCAGAAGTATCTATTGGGGGAGAAGACATATGCTGACAATTTTCCCAACAAACTGCAGATTTATCCCATTTATCCAGTTTCATTTTGCCTCAGTTAGGTTCCTCCATATATTTAAAAGTATAGAGTACCTTTCCTTTAATCCCGCTTTCATTTCAGCAGGGTGTAAAAACGAGCAGAAATCCTGATAATCACATGGTAGCAGCTTATGTTTTTCTGTTGAGCAAAGCACATGGAAACCCTGAGTGCAATAAAGCAAATTAAAAATAACAATACCACCAATGATGAGAGCCCTTAATTACAGCCACTTTGATTAACTTGTCTGGTCTAACATTTGAGACAGAAGTGGACAATAATAACTGTCATCTACAAACAACTAGCTAACCTAGTTTACGACTCATTAGGGGTACAGAATTGTGAGGCACAATTTGCTTGATTCCGTGCAAGTAGTAATTGGCATCCACTTAGCTTTGATTTTGAGTAGCACCATCAAGAGTAAGTTGGGCAGGCAGGGGGATAGGAGAGGGCTGAAGAAGCATTAAAAAAAGGACTTCTCAACACTCTCAAGCCGACGCCTGCTTTGATGCGTTTCCAGCAAAAAAATTAATGTTATCCCTTGTGATTTGTTCAGCTTTGCAGATTATTCTCAGCGAATTTTGGAAACATTACTTCAGTGAAGGACGCCACTTGGCCCATCAAGACTATGCTGATCCGAGTAGAGCATTCCTATTGGTCCCATTCCCTGCTCTTTCACAGAGCAGACTCAATGGGCCGAATGGACTAACTCTGCTCCTATGTTTTATGGTCTTTCCCAATGTCGTGCAAATTGTACTCACTCAAGCACATTTCCAATCCCTTTTAAAAGCTGTTTGACTCTGATTACATCAGTTTTTAGGCAGTAATTTTCTACTACATTTTTCTAAGTATTTACCAAAAATAGCAATGTCTCCTAAAAGTCAGTTTAAGTTCAAAGTAAATTTATTATCAAAGTACCTACCACATACATCACCTATACAACCCTGAGATTCAATTTCTTATGAAAGTAAATCCAAGAAACATTTAAAAAAATTGAAAGACCACAAACAACAGGACAAACAATCAATGCGCAAAAGACAACAGACTATGTAAATATAAAAGAAAAAAGCAGAAATAATGATTAAAAAATAAATAAATAGATAGATAGATAGATAAATAAATAAATCAATCAATAAATAAATCAATACCAAGAACATGAGATGAAGAATCATATAACCATAACCATATAACAATTACAGCACAGAAACAGGCCATCTTGGCCCTTCTAGTCTGTGCCGTAAGCTTAGTCCCACTGCCCCGCACTCAGCCCATAACCCTCCATTCCTTTCCTGTCCATATACCTATCCAATTTTACTTTAAATCACAATACCGAACCTGCCTCTACCACTTCTACTGGAAGCTCGTTACACACAGCTACCACTCTCTGAGTAAAGAAGTTCCCCCACGTGTTACCCTTAAACTTTTGTCCCCTAACTCTCAACTCATGTCCTCTTGTTTGAATCTCCCCTACTCTCAATGGAAAAAGCCTATCCACGTCAACTCTATCTATCCCCCTCATAATTTTAAATAACTCTATCAAGTCCCCCCTCAACCTTCTACACTCCAGAGAATAAAGACCTAACTTGTTCAACCTTTCCCTGTAACTTAGGTGCTGAAACCCAGGTAACACTCTAGTAAATCTTCTCTGTACTCTCTCTATCCTTGAAAGAGAGTACTGTACATAGGTTGTGGGAACAGTTCAGTGATGGGGTAAGTGAAGTCATTCCCACTGGTTCAAGAGCCTGACAATTGAGGGGCAATATAGTTTATTGCATATATACTGTATTACTATATGGAGTGGCTGAAAATTTTCAATGCTGCTGTATTTTATCAGATCCTTAAGAAATCTAGATATCCTGGGATAATGCAAAGGCTACCCAGAAAGCAGTCATTACTTTGTCTCATAATACAGTACATATGTAGTCTCTTGTTTTATTACAGAAGTAACCCAATAAGACTAGTTCACTGTTGTCTTTGTATAAATAATTTTAGTCTCGATCCTGTCCTTCCTTACTATTCTGCAAGCACATTATTCCTCAAATATAGAGACCAACCCATACATAGATTATACTGTGGCTCCAAAGCCAATTTCATTCTTTTAATCAGCTCTGAAATTTATTTAAATTATTAAATAAACATATACAGTACTGTGCAAAAGTCTTAGGTGTGTACATACACACACACGCACACACGCACGCACGCACACACACAGTGATTGATAAGTTCGTGGCCTACAGTAGAAGGAGTCAATTTTAGAAAACCTAGCACATTTATTTTTCAACATAGTCCCCTCCTACATTTACACACTTAGTCCTTAGTTTGTGCCCTAAGGTAGAAGGAGATGAGTTTTACAGCTCTTGTTACATGCACATGCAGTTCAACTCGGAGTGAAAACACAGAAAGTTTGAAGTTAATAACATCTCCTTCTACCTTAGGCCACAAACATATCAATCACCCCTGCTGTCGACCACTTCTGGAGGTCCAAGATGCCGACTTCTACAAAGAAGGAATCCGTATGCTCCACGACCGCTGGACTAAGTGTGTAAATGTAGGAGAAATAAATGTGCTAGGTTTTCTAAAATTGACTCCCTCTATCTTAGACCATGAACTTATCAATCACCCTTCGTGTGTGTGTGTGTGTGTGTGTATATATGGTCTAAGATGTTTACACAGTATTTTATTCATCAATGTGGAGTGGAGAGTGAGTTTGTAGAAGCAAAGGACGTTGAAATGGCAAGGGTGGAGCACCATGGCAGGAGTGGGGGACAGGTGGTAGAGAAGGACTGCCAGGACAGGGGGTAGTGTGGGTACAGACACACCCAGCCCGAACACACCAGGCAAGATATTGTAATTGCTAAAGAAATGCCAAAATATAAAACATACTGTACTAAATTTCTGTTGATTAATTTTAAAAATAAATATTCAATGAAAATAAAATAAACTGAGAAGTTAGCTCAACTTTTTAATGTTGATCCCATTGGGATGAATTGGGCAGAGTGAGATATAGCAATCATGAAGGGGGCAAATGCAAAGTGTATCCAGTCTGTCAGCAATTAAAATTACTGAACGCCCATGGACCCATGGATACACAGCGGTCTGGTCTCCAGCACACTGCAGTGCACAGGCGTGGAAGTACAGACCATTTTGACCATCATGGAACCATCTCCCTCAGCGCATACATGGCTACTCCCTGCAGAGAGTTGAGTGTACCAAGTTCTTGGGAGCTCGCATCTTGAACGACCTCACCTGGTCCCTCAGTATCACCTCCCTGAACAAGAAGGCACAGCATCACCTCCACTTCCTGAGGAGGTTGAGGCAAGTGAGGCTCCCCCCCCCCCCCACACAACCTTCCATCTTTACTCAATTTTACAGGAGCACCAGTGAGAGCATCCTGACAAGTTGCATCTCCATCTGGTCTGGGAGCTGCAGAGCACTGGACCGGAAATCCTTACAAAAGACTGTGAGAACAGCTGAGAGGATCATAGAGGTCTCCTTACCAAACACTGGGGATATTTATCAAAAGTGCTGAGTACACAGGGCCCTTAGTCTTCCACCTGTCTATCTAGCATCCTCTTGGACATTCAACCATCAGGCAGGAGACTCCGATTTATAAAAACAAGAACGGTCAGGATGAGAAACAATTTCTTCCCTCAGCCATTAAGCTTCAGAACTCCCCGTCGCATCGTATTCGAAGTGTCACCAGACAACTTGTATTGTACCCTACAACATTTAACTTATGCACTTTACCTAGTTTATCTATGCTTAATTCATTTGTAGATTTAACTCTTATTTTCCAAAGTTATTGTGTGTTATGTGTACTACTGTGCTTTACACTCTGGCCCAAAGAAATTTTGTTACATTTGGTGGTATGCATGTATATACTATAGTCAAAATGACAATAAACTTGACTTGACTTGACTTGATACACACTAAGCAGTAGGCCCTCGATTCTCCATGGAAGTGTCAATGTGCTCTACATATGTAAATTCTGACCCACTTTCCTCAAATTTCTTCCCATACCCCAAACTAAAATTGTTAACTCTTGACCTTAGTTCCTTGAAAACAACACACTAGCATCCTTCACCCCACATCCTTTTCCTCCAGATACATCAGTTCGGTTCTTGAACCAGTTTCTTATCCTCCATTACCTTCACTTCATGTCCCCCGTGAGAAATAACTCTCAATTTCCCACTCCGTTCCAGCCACTCAATCTCAGAAATGTTATGTAAGGTTTCTGAATGGCCTATTCAATCTGTGAATAAGATTCATTCCACGGCAGCAATGAGGACATTGTAAACAACATTTAAACTTAAAACAGTCAGAGGGTGAGAACAGAGTTAACAATAATCGGTTGTTAGTGCTATGGTAATTCATCCTTATTAAACCAGCCACATGGAAAGAACATTTATTATTAAAATTCTCATTTTGCAATGCTCATTAAAAAGATCTTTGTTTTAATAAATCTGTGTAAGATAATGAGAGACGTGGGGTGTAAATTATCTTAATATTGCAGTTCATTTATCCAGATTAACATTTTCTCAGAATGAGACCCTGAATGCTAACAGATACGATCCATCAAAGAGCCATCCTTTGCCTGATCCTTTTCCATCCAAAAATTATTCCCTAATTTGCATCCTATTCTTATTTCACTCTCAAAATCTTACTGCTTCTTTATCTCACCTTTTTATGAGTTCTGAGTTACAATGTTTTTCATCTTCATTTGATGAAGCTTAATTACCTCTATATTTAACTTAGTTCTCAAACTACTCTCCATTCCCTGTTCTCTCTGTAAATAAAACAATTTCCATTTCAAATCCACTTTCTTTATTTTAATGTTACTCTCGATTCACTTAAACTCAGCAGAAAACCACAGCGTTAAGGGAGTCGGATGTGGAGCTGATTTGCCGTGCTTAGTAAGTCTCTAGCAGAAAGGATGAATAATAGGTTTAGAAGAATCACCTTACATTGGTTAAAACACAGAGGGAGAAGTACTTGGTGTTTTACTAAGTGTATCCATATCAATGTGATCTTCTCTGCTGTTAATCACAGGCTAAAAACACACATAAAAATATGGTCTTAATGTAAATTTATTATCAAAGTATGTTACCATATACTGCCTTGAACTTCATTTTTTTGCAGGGAAAGAAACAGAATATAATTTTACAAAAACGACTAGCAAACATCGACATGCCAAAGCCCAATGAAACTTTGTCACTGAGCCCACCCCAGCTCTCAGCAACTCTGCACTCTCCAGGAAGCTATTATAACTTTAAATGTGAAAGGAGGAGTGTGATCAAAGATTAATGTATAAGAAGCAATATAGAAAGTGTGTGACTGAGAATATTATGTGATATAGTAAATAACTAATAAAATTCAAGCAAAAGTTATAATAAATGTACATGTTATTGCCCGTATAGAAAAGTCTCAGTAGATAGATAGATACTTTATTGATCCCAAAAATTACAGTGTCATGGTAGTATTACAAGTGCACGGATACACAAATATACAAATATTAGACGAGGAGAAAGAAAAAATAAAAAAATAAGTTACCTCAAACAGTCTAACAGGAGGGGGTGTCATCACTTCCCCAGCTATAGGTTGACTCATTATAGAGCCTAATGGCCAAGGGTAAGAATGACCTCACACAGCGCTCTTCGGAGCAGTGCAGTTGTCTTAGTCTTTTACTAAAAGTGCTCCTCTGTTCAGCCAAGGTGGCATGCAGAGGGTGAGAAACATTGCCCAGAATTGCCAGGATTTTCTGTAGGGTCCTTTGTTCTACCACAGCCTCCCGTGTGTCCAGTTTGACTCCTATAACAGAGCCAGGTTTTCTAATCAGTTTATTGAGCCCGTTGGCATCACCCGTGTTGATGCCATTGCCCCAGCACACCACTGCATAGAAGATTGTACTGGCAACAACAGACTGGTAGAACGTGTGAAGGAGAGGCCTGCACACTCCAAAGGGCCTCATTCTCCTCAAAATGTAGAGGAGACTCTGGCCCTTCTTGTACACAGCCTCTGTGTTGGTGCTCCACTCAAGCCTGTCATCCAGGTGCACCCCCCAGGTAGTTGTAGGTCCTCATCACATCCACATCCTCACCATCAACAGTAACAGGGAGGAGTGCAGATTTAGTCTTCCTAAAGTATATCACCATCTCCTTTATCTTACTGATGTTGAGCTGCAGATGATTCAGCTTGCACCATTTGACAAAGTCCTCCACCAGGACCCTGTATTCGTCCTCCTGTCCTCCCTTTATACACTCAACTACTGCTGAGTTATCAGAGAATTTCTGCAGATGACATGACTCAGCGTTGTACCTAAAGTCCAGGGTGTGCAGGGTAAACAGGAAGGGAGCCAGTACAGTCCTCTGTGGGGTTTACAGCCATGTCTGGCCCACAGTTGTGAAGCCACTCAAACTGTGGTCTGCAAGTCAGTAGCAGAAAATATGAGCAAATGGTATTGCCTGTACTGTATGAACAGAAGGCAACAATTAGAAGCACAGAATGAAAAAGTGACCACGGAGAGAGTGTGATTGGCAGTTAAATATTTGAAACTCCATTGCTGCATCTAGAAACAATGAGAAAGGAAGAGGGTGGGGTTGGTTACTGGGTGACGCTTGAGTACCAGCCACAGCAGATGCACATTACTCATACATAAATGGACATTAACAACTATGAATGTGGCCATCAAAAAATGACCATGGAACAGTGCCAGACTGCAGAGGCAATGGAAACAGTACAGCGATACACCCTCTGTAATTATGATTCAATCACTTGAATGTAAAATTACAACTGCTTCTCTCCCATATGAAAAGAGCTCACCAATGAGACATTAAAATATCCCATCCATTCTCAAGTATAATCAACAAACTCAATATGAAATATTTAAATCTTTCTCAATTATGTCAGGAAATATAGAGGAGGCTTGACCTAAAAGCAGAACACGGAGACGATTCAGTGATGAGTAATAACTTTAATAATAGACTGCAAAAATAATAAGCCACGAGAGGGCACAAAACGAGAAGAACAGATACCAAACACCACAGGCAACAAGGTAACTGAAGGCTAGGAGCGGCTGCTCGAGGCTGAATGGTTCATATGAGCGAACAAGGACTGTGGATGTGAGCTGGGTTTAAATAGGCTGCAGGTGACGAGGTGGAAGCTCGTGGTGGATGACTCCAGTTAGCTGGGTGGAGACTGGAAGAGGCCTGGCAGGATCCACTCCCCCCTACAGAGGGCATAGACGACTCAGGATGATCTGGATGAGCCCAGTGGAACTCCTCGTTGAGTGACTGATCCAAGTTGAAACTGGGCAGCACCCAAGATTTTACTGGGCTGTACCCTTCCCAGTGGACCAGATACTGCACACACTGTCTATGATGACAGGAATCCATCAACCGGGTGAGCCATGTACACTGGACCGCCTTCCACCATCCTAGGTTCTGGAGGGCAGAATCAGGTGGGTTGAGTGCTCAATGCACAAACAGGTTTAAGGCAGGACACATGGAAGGTAGGTGAGATCCTGAGGGATCGTGGCAGCTGGTGACAGTAAGTGGCTACATCAATAATCTGGGTAATCTTGAAAGGATGAGAGCTTACAGAATTTGGTGCAAGGGGGCAGATCTCGGGTAAACAGCCAGACGTGGTCCCCAGATCACAGTAGTCTGGTTGGGCACCATTGGTGGTTGGCCTAGCAGCAGTAGGCACTGTTGGAAGCTAAGATTCTGGCAGTGGCAAGCCAAGGCCCTGGCAGACAGCACCTGCACTATTGGCTCCTCTGTGGGGAACAATAGGCGTTGGTAACCATTAAGCACTTCAAAGGGTGACGTATCCATGGCAGAACAGGTGCGTAGATGGCAGGACAGTTTGGCCCTGGGAAGCAAAGCATCACAGAAGCTTCCCCACTTGCTGATTGGCTCTTTCTGACTGACCATTGGTCCGCAGATGATAGCCAGAGGACAAGATTACTGAGGTACATCGGAGGGAGCAGAAATGGGCAAAAAATAATGGGCCCTAGTCTGACACAATGTCCTGAGGGAAACCATAGAGGCAAACTGCTGGTGGAGAACTAGGTCCACTGCCTCAGCGGCTGACGGAATTTGGAGAGGGCAATGAAGTGGAAAGCATTGATCCACCACTGTCATGATCACCATGGCCCTACTGGAAGTTGCCCAGCCCTCTTTTCTCCACAACCTCCATCAGCTTTACAGTTATGAATGTGAGGCTAAGTACAGATCCAAGGCCATATTTAAGTTTGCTGTTGACACAAATGTCATTAGCCGGATGAAAGGTCGTGATGAATCAGCATATAGGAGGGAGATTGAAAATCTGGCTGAGTGGTGCCACAACAACGGCCTCTCACTCAACGTCAGCAAGACGAAGGAGCTGATTATTGACCAGGAGGAGGTCCATGAGCCAGTCCTCATCAGAGATTCAGAGGTTGAGAGTGTCAGCAACTTAAAGTTCCTCAGCGTTTTCATTTCAGAGGACCCGTCCTGGGCCCAGCACGCAAGTGCCATTATGAAGAAAGCACGTCAATGCCTTTACTTCCTTTGGAAGCTTGCAAAGATTCGGCATGACATCTAAAACTTTGACACACCCCTGTAGATGTGTGGCAGAGAGTATATTGACTGGTTGCATCACAGCCTGGTATAGAAGCACCGATGCCCTTGAATGGAAAATCCTACAGAAAAAAACGTGGTTACAACCCAGCCAATCACAGGTAAAGCCTTCCCAGCATTGAGCACATCTACATAGAGCGCTGTTGCAGGAAAGCAGCATCCATCATCAAGAACCCCCCACCATCCAGGGCTGCTGCCAGCAGGAAGGACATACAGGAGCCTCAGGCCCCATACCAACAGCTTCAGGAACAGTAATTACCCCTCAACCATCAGGTTCTTGAACCAGAGATAACTTCACTCGCCCTATCACCGAACTGTTCCCACAACCTAGAGACTCATTTTCAAGGACTCTTCGTATCACGTTCTCAGTATTTATTGCTTGCTTGCTTGCTTATTTATCTATCTATTTATTTATTTATTTATCTATCTATCTATCTAACTGTTTATCTATCTATCTATCTATTTATTTACTTACTTACTTACTTACTTATTTGCACAGTTTGATGTCTTTTGCATATTGCCTGTCCTGTTGGGTGTAGTTTTTCATTGATTCTATTGTGTTTCTTGGATTTACTGTGAATACCCACAAGAAAACAAATCTCAGGGTTATATACGCTCGCATGCATAGATTTCAATAGTAAATGTACTTTGAACTTTGAACTCATGCTGATGTGGGACCACCGCAGTCAAAGGACTGCTAGGAGGCACAAGGTTCGCTGCTTGGAGGAATTGGTCATTGAGGGAAGGCAACAATAAACTGACATACATTTGTGATCATGGTGGGCCACCAAAGCCAGCATCACAGACAGCTGGAGAGGGGTGAGGAGTAGGTCCACAGTCGCCTGAACCTACGTGTGGTTGTCAGGTGTGTTGGCCAGAGCAGGCTCCTGCTGTAGAGCTTGATGGATCCAGTTCTCAAGATCCCAGAAGACTGGGGAAAGGATCTACAAAGTTGGAAAGACAGACTGAGGGTCGAACTCTATTTCATCTGGGTCGAACTGTCATGACTGTCTTAGTGCTGTTGGAGCCAAATCGGTAAGAGATGGTGAAGTTGAATTATTCGAAGAAGACTCCATGAGGCTGACGTGGGTTGACTTGGCAGATGTGAGGTTTTGGTAGCGGGTCCAGATCAGGAAGAGCTCAATGTTTCCCATCAGCCAATGTCTCCAAGGCCCACTTAATGGTGAGTAGCTCCGTTTCCTACACTAAAATGGCACTGAGTAAAGTAAAACTTGCACGAGAAGAAGGCACAAGGGTGTGTCTTCCTGTCCAGTCCTCACTGGGAAGAGGCAGCCCCAGAGCCCACATCAGATGAGTCCTTTTCTGTCACAAGAGGTCTGAAGGGGTTCAGGTGGCAGAGAATGGGAGCGATGGTGAAGCATATCTTGAGCTCCTCGTAAGCGTGGTCCACGGCAGCAGACCAGGTTACCTATGAGGTAGGTAATTTGGTGAAGGAGGTGAGAAGAGTGGCAATCTGTCTGTAGTTCATAATGAAATGGCAGTAAAAGTTGGAGAAGCCCAGGCGCTGTAGCTGTTCAAGGGAGCGCAGTCCAGCCTTGGGGTGAACAGATGCAACCCAGGAGGGAAATGATTCGGGGTGTGGAACTGGCATTTTTCTCATTTTCTGTACCGATGGTTTTGGAGGAGACGCTGAAGGACTGAACGGACGTGACCGACATGGTCTTGGGAATCCTTGGAGAAGATAAGGATGTCATCGAGGTAGATGAATACATAGCTGTGGAGCATGTCTCAGAGGTCTTGTTAATGAATGCTTGGAAAATGGCTGTACTGTCGAAAAGGCATCAGCAAGTATTTGTTGTGGCCTGTGGGCGTTATGAAAAATGTCCTTCACTCATCCCCTGTCAGATGTGGATCAAGTTGCACATGCTCCACAGGTTCAGTTTGGGCCCTGTGGAACGTTTTGAATGCACTAGCCATCGAGGGGAGAGGGTGGCGATTCTTAATGGAGATTTTGTTGAGTTCACAGTAGTCAATGCAGGGTCAGAGACCCCCCATTTTTCTTTTATCAATCCTGCATGGGTTAGTTAAATGAAGCTGTGCTGTAGCACTTTGGCGAGGTAGACATTCGTGGCTTGGTTCTCAGGAGCACATGGATTGCACGTTGCAGGCAGGCGGGTCCCCAACTCAGCAGTGAACCAGATGACCAGGTGAAGTGAGGGTCATGAGCGGAGAGCCGGGGTAACCCAAGGTGAGAGGAGTGGGGGGTGAATTGAAATGGAGGAACATGAATTGACTCGTGGTGATCTCCGATGCTCACATGCAGACTCTGGCCATCCCAGACCCCAAGGGATGTAGGTCAATGGCTGAAGGGGTAAGAGATACCTGTAGGCTCGGTAGGGAGTCCAAGCTGCACACACACAGAGTCCAGTCCAGAAAGTTACCTGCTACGCTGGAATCCACCACAACCTCCAGTGCACGTTGGGATATGCAGGAGGACATAGAGAGTGATTCAGGCCACTTTCTCAATTCCAGCATGATAGAAGGCTCCTTGCCTCTACCTGGAGGTGCCATTTCCTGCACGCAGTGGGCATGGTGATCGGCCACTCTGCAGTAAGCGTACAAGTTGTTTCTCACCCATACTCATGCTCTTGGGGGATTAAGGGAGTTCTCTATAGCTGTATGGGCTCTGGAGGCACTGCAGATGAGGGTCCTGCAGCCTGAAATGGTTTTGAGAAGGGAACTGGGGTTCTGGCTGGTCATCCTGGGGGCCTCTCTATAAGATACGTCAATCCAGAGGAGCAGAGTGATGAGGCTTTTAAGGTCAGTGAATATTTCCTGGGTAGACAGCTCATCTTTCAAGTGCTCTGAGAGGTCGTGATGATAACGGGCCTGCCGCGCTTCCGCATTCCAGATGCACTCCGCCGCGAGAGTCCTTGAATTCCAGCGCAAATACAGTGAAGTATCCAATCTGCTGCCCCCTCTCCACTTCCCAGGTGGTCAAAAACCCACCGCACCTCAATGGTGATGTCCTCGTATTTATTGTAAATGGTGGTTTTATTGTCCCAGTTAGAAGCGGCCCAGGTCAGAGCTCGTTCGGGCAAGAGATGACGAAGGCAAACCTGGCTCAGTCTGTAGAATACAGAGATGGAAGAAGCTCAAAGTGTAAGACCCACTTGCAGCATCGGGTTGGGGATCACTGAAGCATTCGGGCAGCGGAATCTGGGGCTCCGAGGGAAGAAGTTGGCAGGCGCGGGGTTGCTGCAATGAGACGGAGAGTTGGTTGAGAGTGACAAGCAGATGGTCACTGGCTTCCTGCTGCTCCGTGTGTCGGCAGATGACTTCCTTTCAACAAGCAAACTCTGCAGAGCCGGTCGCTGGTTCACCCATCCTGTCGGGACCTGTAGCGGAGGCTTGACCCAGAGCAGAGCAGTGGAGGCAATTCAGCGATGAGCGATAACTTTAAAAATTAACAAGCTACAAAGGGCCACAAAACAAGAGACAACAGATACTAAACACACCAGTCAACAAAGTAACAAGGCTAGGAGTAACTGGTTGAGACCGGCTGGTTCGATGGGTGAACGAGGACTGTGGATTAGCTGGGTTTACATAGACCGCAGGTTGATGAGCTGGAAACGAGTGGCAGGTAACCCCTGTCAGCTGGTGGAGACTGTGCAGGCCTGACAACTAACATTACTAAAATTATTATATTTTCCTCTCAGCGACAAATAACAATGCTCACCGTGATTGTAGACTTTCCAGCGTATTTTCCATACTTTAGGAACAAAGGCTTTGTCATCTTCTTTTGAGCAACAATCTGTAAAATATAAAATCATATTGCACAAACTGAATGAATGAAATGTCATGAAAACATAAAATGAGAAAGTGACTTTTCAGGCCATCATGTCCTATCAACCATCAAGTACCAACCCAGACTAATCATTATGCCTCAGATATACGGCAGCTATGGGAAATCCTTATTATTTATTAAAAATTATTATTGCTGGTGAAAAAAAATCAAATGATCAAGAAAAATCTGGCAATTATTATTGATCAAAGTATATTGCATTAGAATGTATTTCTAACAATCAAATTAACCAATTAAAGGATTTCTATTTGAAAAACTAGAGCAATTGTTTTATAATGTTAGACTTTGAGACTCTAGGAGGAATTAATTAATTTATGAGAACATAGGAGTAACAGAGTGACTCTGCACATTTTCATAAAATTCACGATTCACCAATCAAAACGGAGCCGCAATGGCCAGCATAGGTCCTTAACAAATGGAAACTGTGCAGACTGCCGGCTCTTTTCGCCCTGGGTCTTGCTGTTTGATCCAATTTGGCCCTTACACTGTCCTCCACTGGAACCTGAACTTCCAGCAGACTGAATGGTAGAAGGCACCGGAAGGTCCGCTTGGCACAGTGGCCGGCTGCACTCGCAGAATGGCCAATGTTCTCTCTCTCACTGGCAGAGAATGGAGTCAATATCATGTAACATTCACAAATATACAAAACCACTAGGGACCTGTTCAAAACATCTGAAGTAATACAATTAGTTAACAAAAGCTCCTCTTGCCTTTCTACCAGCAGCCCATTTCCCCCCCAATCATTTGAATAGGGGCACCAAATTACAATAGATTTAACCTGGTGGAAGCTCATTGGACAGACCTCCCAAAATGTCATCAGAGAAATGTGTGGAGCTGTCCACTGTCTCATTGGACACATTGAAGAAGTCCGCACTGCAAAGTCAGTTAGGAGTACAGTCAACAGGGCATCAAATACAGCAACTAAGACAGCATTCACCTTAAACACTTAGGTTGTCATTAGAAAGAAGAGCCAATTAGAATCGTAGACTGTGCAGGGCATCTTCCAAGTGTAGTTACTCTCCGACAGTCAAAGAGTGATAAAGTCTTTTAGTGCAAAATCAGGCCCTTCAGCCCATCAAGTTGTTGGTGATCATCCAGGACCCATTTACACTAACCTTACCATGTTATTTATTTTGGGCTGTATAATTTTGGAAAATATTGACCAAATACTATAGTTGTAAGAATGTTTTTGTCATTGGAAAATGAAAATCGCTGACTCCTCTCAGCAATTGCAAAGTACCGGTGGCTTCTAAAATGAATTGCAGACTTGAGAGAATGGAAGTCAATGGTAGTAGTTCTTCTCTCATGTCAGAAAAGGGCAGCCAGACATCTCTGCCTTGCTTGAGGACAGAGACTCCTCTGCAGTAACAGCACATGGCCCTGTGTGTCATTATCTCTACCTTAAAGGAGTGAAGCTAATGTGTGAGCTATTCTAACATGTCAGACGGAAAGGAGTACTGGCATGTAACTTGCTGAACCGAAGATGCATCTCTGCAGGTGAAAAATATATTGGTAATATATGAAATTAATTTATTTGATTCAATCAATCAAGCTATCACTGATAAGTTTTCCCTTTTAATACACACACCCTAAGCTGATTATAAGTGTTTGAGTTTGAGATTAGGAACTGTTAACAAGCGGAGGCAAAGAGCCTGTCTGAAAGTAAACACATTAGTTCATTCTGTAATAATAGAAAACTTTCAAGCTTATGCAGTTAATGAGGAGCCTCAGGCACACCCTGGCAAGGCAAATTCTGTGCATAGATTGCCAACCATCTGGTCATAGTTGGAAGTTTACATCCACAATGCTTCCAAGTTTCACCATTAATATATCAAGTTAGTATCAGTGAAATCAGGGTGGATCAATGTGCACTTCAAGCTTCTCTCTGAATTTTGTCCAAAATATCTGGCAATCAACATTTTCTGCCGGGTAGCTCCTTGCTGATCATTTTGATGTTGAGAATTTCTAATTGACTTAATGGCAAACTTTCTGAAAGTAACTGATCAAACCAATTAGGTAACAAAAGTATAACAGCCCGGGAATTCATTCTTGATCAGTTAAATATATGATGTAGTAGATGTTACTCTGTCTCTGTAATAGTTTCAATGACTTAATGGAATGAATTTCTTAGGCAGAGTGCCAAGTGATGTTATGATTATATAAGGATAATTTTGCAGGTAATTCTGAATTCATCAGTCTACATCTCCTTCTCCCAGAGCTCAATGAGTAATTTTGTTACAAATTTACAGATCTACTTAACGTCATAGAACTATCTATGTTGGGAACTGATAATCTCCCTATGCAACAGACAGCCAATAATAGTAAAGCTATTTCTAGCTCTTCAGCTACGAGAAACACAACCTAATTTTCAAAACTTAACATTGTGCTGATTAAATATTTCTCTCCAAAAATAATTATAGAAAAACGGAGGGAAAAAATTGTAAGGAAGAAAAAACATTTTTGTAGACCAAGTGCCTTAAGGAGCAATTATCATAAAGAGGTTCCGGCAAGTCTGAGCAGCATTTTATATGAATACTTCCATGGACTCTTTAAAATATGTTCCTAGAAAACTTGCATACAAGTTTAGAGTGTTTGGATAGATCAAATTTTCTGCGTCTGGAGTTGAGGATTGAAATCGCCCAACTGGCAAAAACATATTGATCAAAGCTACTCTAAAATGGATGAAGTATAGAAGCCCATTCTGAAGCTCAAGTCCAACAGTGTGGAAGAGAAATGTCTGCGTTTTTCAAGCGTAAACTTTATAAAATCACCCATCAGTGTGGATGGAGCAACAGTGTGTTGGAAAAGCCCCTCACATTAGAACAGGAACAGGTCCTGCAGTCTGTGATGTCAGTGCCAAATAAGTGCCAACTTCAACTTCAGAGCTGCCTCAGTCTCTAACTTGTTCATGTGCCTCGTAAATGTTGTTATCAGATCTGCTTCCACCACCTCTTCTGGCAGGGCAGTCCAGGCACTCACTGTGTGAAAGAACTTGCCTTGTAATTCTCCTGACAACTTTCCCTGTCTCACTTTGTGCTCTCTAGTATTTGACACCCTAGAGAAAAGTAAAACTCTATCTACCCTGCCTAATCCTCTTGAGATTTTATCAGTCTCTCACACTCCAGAGTAAACAATCCAAGTTTGTCCGAATTCTCCTTTTATAAACTAACCACCTTGAATCCAGGCCGCATCCAGGTGAACCTCTTCTGCACCCTCTCCAAAGTCTGCACATCCTTCTTGAAGTGCAGCAACCAGAACTGAACATAATGCTTCAAATGTGGTTGAACTGAGGTTATATACACCTGCAATTTGATTTCCCACCCTTCATCCTCAACAACCACACCTTACACCATCTTGACCACTCTATCCATTTGTGTAGTTGCATCTCCAGTTCTCTCTGTATATCAGAATTAGATATTAAGATAAAATGTAATTACATCTCATAAAACAAATGAAATAATGAAAATTACATCTAACTAGACAGCCTGAAGTTCACTTTAAAATTCTGTAACATTACTCACAAAAACAATCTCTAGGGGATTAATGATGGCCTAAACCCATATTAGAAAAAAACCGGACATAATCAGATCAGCATCTCATTTTACCTGGCACATTATTTTATTTCCAACTGACTTCAAAATGAAATAAAATCAAGCAGTAGCTGAAGTAGGCTAATAATAAGGTGTGTTTCCTGCCAAGCAGGTTAAACTAAATAACCTTTCTTGCAGTAAAATATCACACGGCAATGAAAAGCAGTTCAGGCATTCATCCCAGTTTGGAACAGCCAAACATGCTAAATTGTAGCATCAGTTTGTTGTGTTAATTCTATTGACTTCAATGGAACTGAATTTCAGAGGCAGAGTATAAAATGTTAAAATTGTACAAGGCCAAATTTGGAATATTGTGTACCGTTCTGGTCACCGAATTATAGGAAAGATATCAATAAATTAGAGAGAGTGCAGAGACAATTTACTAGGATGTTACCTGGGTTTCAGCACTTAAGTTACAGAGAAAGGTTGAACAAGTTAGGTCTCTATTCATTGGAGCGTAGAAGGTTGAGGGGGGATTTGATCAAGGTATTTAAAATTTTGAGAGGGATAGATAGAGTTGACATGAATAGGCTGTTTCCATTGAGAGTAGGGGAGATTCAAACGAGAGGACATGATTTGAGAGTTAGGGGGCAAAAGTTTAAGGGAAACATGAGGGGGTATTTCTTTACTCAGAGAGTGATAGCTGTGTGGAATGAGCTTCCTGTAGAAGTAGTAGAGGCCAGTTCAGTTGTGTCATTTAAGGTAAAATTGGATAGGTATATGGACAGGAAAGGAGTGGAGGGTTATGGGCTGAGTGCGGGTAGGTGGGACTAGGTGAGATTAAGAGTTCGGCACGGACTAGGAGGGCCGGAATGGCCTGTTTCCATGCTGTGATTGTTATATGGTTATATGGTTACATAACACCTTGATGCTGCTGTACAGCCCAATTAGTACTGTCGAGGAGGCATGAACTCCCAGGCAGCTACTACCAGGGAAAAAACTCCTAATGCAGTAAGTGCACAACTTTACAGTCTGTAATGTGGGATCTCCCAGCGGACACCCGTTTTAATTCCACTTCCCATTCCCATTCTGATATGTCCATCCATGGCCTCCTCCACTGCTGTGATGAGGCCACACTCTGGTTGGAGGAGCAACACTTTCTATTCCATCTGGGTAGTCTCCAGCCTGATGGCATGAACATTGATTTCTCGAACTTCCATTAAAGCTCCCCCCCACCCGACCCCCTCCCAATCACCATTTCCTATCCCCTTTTCCCTCTCTCACCTTATCTCCTTGTCCACCCATTACCTCCCTCTGGAATCATAATCCAGTCTTGGATGTGTCACAGAAGTTATACCCTTGGAGCTTATTTAAAAGCTTATTACCTCCCATTAGCTCCCCCCTTTTCTTTCTTCCACAGCCCTCTGCCTTTCGCTAATCAACTTCCCAGCTCTTTACTTCATCCTTCCACTTTCTGGTTTCACCAACTGCCTGGTGTTTCTCTCTCCCTTCAGCCCATCTTTTAAAGCTGCTCCTCAACTTGTTTTCTTCAGTCCTGCTGAAGGGTTTCGGCCTGAAACATCGACTGTACTGTTTTCCATAGATGCTGCCTGGCCTGCGGAGTTCCTCCAGCATTTTGTTTCAGCATCTGCATTTGTGATTGAATTACAGTCTGTTTGACCTTGTTTTGGAAAATGCACGAATCCAAAGCTAAGAAGTGTGGCACGAGACTTAAAAATCACAATATGGTTAAGCAGAGTGAACATAGTTCCAATTTATTTCACAAATCTATTTGAGATTGCTAAGGATGTAACCAACAGAGAGGATAAAGGAACATAGGTTCTTTAGAAGTTCAGAAGGCACTTAACATGGTGTTACAGGGAAGTTTGATACACAGTTGGTTTAAGTATCAAGTATGGATTGAAGATTGGTTACCGGGGATAAAAAACAGGGCATAGGAACAAATATGTCATTTTTGGTTTTGTGATGGGGTGAGTGCACAAGGATCGGTGTGGACATTTCAGCTGTTTGTAATCTTTATTGGGAGCGGTTGCCATTTTTCTGTTTACCAATGATACAAAGCTAGGTGAGAAGGTAAGAGACAAGGAACATATTAAGAGTTGGTGAAGGTATGTAACATCAGGTTAAATGGATAGCAAGAAGCTAAAGGATGCAAGAGGAGTTGTGGGATAGTGTGGTAAATTTCTTTTGAAGACCGAAAGAGTAGCATCTGTCAGTGTTCATGGGGACCTGAAGGATTGGTTGACAAGTCATAGTTCAGGTACAGCAATCAATCCAAAAGGGAAACGCTATGCTTGTGTTTATTGCAAGATGGGATGGAGTGTGAGAATAAGCATTTCCTTTTATGTTTGTTTGCTTGTCCAATTTGTCCAAGAGATTGTATAACTGAGAAGATGGGGCTGAACTGTTAGGAGAGATTCACTCGAATGGGCCTGCATTCACTACTGTTAGAATAATTAGAGATGATCTCATTAAACAGAGATGAGATTCTGCAAGAGCTGATACATGATGAGGACGTTTTCTCAAAGGCAGGAGCGTGAACACCGAGAAGGCACGGGATCAGGAAAAGGAATTTTTCCTGGAGAACTTAAATGAGGACACATTTCTCCACTCAGAGGATAATTAATCTCAGCACTCTTTACCAAGTGGACTGTGGACTTGGAGCATGCACAGAACTGAACATTAAAGGGAATCAAGGGACATTGAGATCACACAGTGGGGATGGACAAAGTTCTCAGTTAATAGCATTTCAAATGAAGATGCCCACTCCAACTTCTATTTCTTTCAGCTTTCTGCTCAAATGATTTTGTTCTTTTAAATATATGTCTGTAATTCTATTTTTATTTATTAAATATGGCAATTCAAAACAGTGTATTTTTGCAATACTGTGGTTGAGGCTTATTTCCAACTTTGAGCACCATCTCCTTTAACTGCTAATTCAATGTGATGGGGTAATAAAGAGTTTGAAAAGTTAAAAAGATGACAGACATTAGAACTAGGTTTATCTATGATATAAAAGAGACACAATTTCCTTTGCTACTTACTTGCCCAAGTGTACATTCCACCCCACCCAAAAAGTCATCATCACGGGTGCCAATACTGCAGTGGCCGTGTATGTCATACACTTCAAATCGAAGCTTCTGAACCTCCTCAAAGTAATAATCCACATTGAAAATCTTAGAGAAGACTGGATGCAAATTACTCTTTATAACTTCAGTCCGATCAACCTGTAAAAAAAAGAGAAAGAAATTCAGGACTATTGATTCTGCTCGTGAAAAAATATGTGATACATACAATACAAATGTCTGATTTCATTTCTACTATATACTGTAGCCTTTCAGAATTGCCCGGAGCTGGGCATGGTTCCACAATTCTCTTAAACAATAAAATATTTAACCACTCACAAAAACATAATAACAATAGTAATAATATCTCAGTAGCAGCCGTGGATTCACTCCTTGGGGGAGAAAAAGAGATTTTGATTTCTATCTTAATTACTGTAGCTGGAATCTGGAAGATTAACAAAGGTCAGTGCTAATCACAGAGAAAAGCAATTGAACGAAGGATCATTTTGTAACATCCATATATGTGCATTTCAGCTCAGCTAATTCGGAACCACCATATGGAGCCACTGGAGAATGCATTTCCTCTGAAGTTTAATAAACTCATTGCTCAAGTTTATCCATAAAAACAGCACATTCATGCAATTTTTAGCATCTATAGGTTAACAGAGATAATTTTATTTTGTTCATCTACAGTCATTATTAAGAGAGTCATGATTTCCTGATAAATCATCAGTAGAGCCTGTCTTGTGGAGCCGCATCCATTGGGATGCCCATTTCTATATCACAGTGAGCACATCACTTCTACAAAACAGTTCACCTCTGAATGCAAACATTATTCAGAACCAATTGGACCCAGGTAGTGCTCTGACTGATTTCTCCCCAAGAATAGAATGAGAATCTACATAACAAAACACATACAGGATTTGAGAAAGGTTAGTATTTGATTTGATTTTCTGTCGGTGACCAGTGGAGTGCCTCAGGGATCTCTTCTGGGACCCGACTCTTTGTGATTTTTATAAATGACCTCGATGAGGAAGTGGAGGGATAGGTTAGTAAATTTGCTAATGACACATATGGTTGGGCGTGTTGTGGATAGTGTGGAGGGCTGTCAGAGGTAACAGCGGGACATTGATAGGATGCAAAACTGGACTGAGAAGGGGCAGATGGAGTTCAACCCAGATAAGTGTGAGGTGGTTCATTTTGGTAGGTCAAATATGATGAAGAATATAGTATTAATGGTAAGACTCTTGGCAGTGGGATTTTGGGGTCCGAGTCCAAGGACACTCAAAGTTACTATGCAGGTTGACTATGCGGTTAGGAAGGCATACAGTGCATTGGCCTTCACCAACCATGGGATTGAGTTTAAGAGCCGAGAGGTAATGTTGCAGCTATATAGGACCCCAGTCAGACCCCACTTGGAGTACTGTGCTCAGTTCTGGTCACCTCACCACAGGAAGGATGTGGAAACCATAGAAAGGGTGCAGAGGAGATTTACAAGGATGTTGCCTGGATTGGGGAGCATGCCTTATGAGAATAGGTTGAGTGAACTTGGTCTTCTCTCCTTGGAGCGAAGGAGGATGAGAGGTGACCTGATAGAGAGATACAAGATATTGAGAGGCATTGATTGTGTGGATAGTCAGAGGCTTTTTCCCAGGGCTGAAATGGCTAGCACAAGAGGGCATAGTTTTAAGGTACTTGGAAGCAGGTACAGAGGTGATGTCAGGGGTAAGTTTTTACGCAGAGACTGGTGAGTCCATGGAATGGGCTGCCAGCAGCGGTCGTGGAGACGGAAACGATAGGGTCTCTTAAGAGACTCCTGGATAGGTGCATGGAGCTTAGAAAAATAGAGGGCTATGGGTAAACCTAGGTAGTTCTAAGGGAAGACATGTTCGGCACAGCTTTATGGGCCTAAGGGCCTGTATTGTGCTGTAGGTTTTCTATGTTTCTATGTTAAATTCTACATCTGGAGCAGAACTATTGCAGCAAGAGCAGTAGAGTGGTGTAAATCCAAGGCCCTTAAACTACAACAGTGCTTTATTAATCTTTTCAAGTGTTTAGTGCGATATATTCAGGATAAGGCATTAAACCTTGAATTGGGGAACTCCATTCTTCTTCTGTCATTATCTACATCCCTTCACTAACACTTAAAACAGACTCCAAAATATCAATAGACCATACTCTGGGTTCGACATCCACAAATTGAAAGGGTTAACTCACACATGGAAGAGCAAAACCACCACATGGAGTCTCCTGAAGAGCTGATAACAATCTTCTATAAACTGCAACGGTGTTGAAGCATGATATAATATTTTCTCAACTGTTACTATGAATAATAATATCTCTCACTAATTTTCGTTCTGAAGGAGAGTTATCTCTTGTCTCAAATCTCACCCTCCATTTTGTTTATGGCTTTGTGACATGTACCAACTTATAGTGAAACGCCTATCTTACATAGCATGTACACACATCAAACCATTACACTGCACTGAGCCAGTATAAGGTAAAACAATAGCAATGCAGAATAAAGTGCAAAAGCTATTGAAAAAGTACAATGCAGGAAATCGATAAAGTGCAAGATCATAACGAGGTAGATGGTGAGGCCAAGACCATGTTATCAGAATCAGAATCAGGTTTATTATCACCGGCATGTGACGTGGAATCTGTTAACTTAGTGGCAGCAGTTCAATGCAATACATAATCTTGAAGAGAAAAATAATAATAAATAAAATAAAAATAATAATGATAATAAACAAGTAAATCAATTACAGTATATGTATATTGAATAGATTAAAAAACGTGCTGTATATTAAAAAAAGTGAGGTAGTGTTCATCGGTTCAATGTCCATTTAGGAATTGGATGGCAGAGGGGAAGAAGCTGTTCCTGAGTCACTGATTGTGTGCCTTCAGGCTTCTGTACCTCCTACTTGATGGTAACAGTGAGAAAAGGGCATGCCCTGGGTGCTGGAGGGTCCTTAATAATGGACGCTGCCTTTCTGAGACACCGCTCCCTGAAGATGTCCTGGGTACTTTGTAGGCTAGTACCCAAGATGGAGCGGACTAGATTTGCAACCTTCTGCAGCTTCTTTTGGTCCTGTGCAGTAGCCCCTCCATACCAGACAGTGATGCAGCCTGTCAGAATGCTCTCCACGGTACAACTATAAAAGTTTTTGAGTGTACTTGTTGACATGCCAAAACTCTTCAAACTCCGAATAAAGTATAGCCGCTGTCGATAAGTTGGCACCCGGTTAAATCTCGGAGATGTTGACACCCAGGAACTTGAAACTGCTCACTCTTTCCAGTCCTGATCCATCTATGAGGATTGGTATGTGTTCCTTCGTCTTACCCTTCCTGAAGTCCACAATCAGCTCTTTCACCTTACTGAAGACTATAACAGAAGAGGTCCGATGAAGAGTCTGATAAGAGTGGGATAACAGCTGTCCTCTTATGGATTTGGTCACAGGATGGTGACATTGCTGGCAAGACCAGCACTTATTGAAACTTTAGCTCTTTTTCTCTTTCCACGGGTGCTGCCTGGCCTTGTGAATGTTCCCAACATTTTCTGTTTTGGCCCCAACAGCTACAAAGTCTAATTGTTCAGCAATTCTTTACAAATAGCAAGCTGATTCCTAGAATAACAGGTTAAGAGGAAGTTTATTAGAGTTGTTCAGAGTCAAGAAAGGTAAATAGGTTATTTGGAGTGGAAAATTGGCCAATAATCAGTTAACCTCTTGGCAAAACAACTGAGGAAAGTTAATTTTTTAAAAGTTATATGAGGACATCTGCTGGTCTCGCTCATTGGGCTGAGAAATGACAAGGAGAATTTAATTCACAAAATGAGACTCTGCATTTGGAGAGTTGTAGCGGGGAAACATAATATGCCGGATGTGGTAGAGTAATCAGAGTGCAGGCATCTTTCAGTGCAGGTCCAGAGCTTCTTAAATGCAACGCAACAGGTTGACTAAGTGGTTAAAGAGGCATATGGAATATTTTCTCTCATTAAACAGGGAAGTTATGCAGGATGCATTAACAGCACCAGCCTTACACGAATATAGTCACTGCACTGGACAGGATGCAGAGGAGATCATCAAAAGCACTGTCAACACTGGAACATTGTGGGTGTGAGGATTGATTGTATAGTCCAGGGTTATTTTCCTTCAAACGGGGATGCTGATGGAAACATACAGTTGAACTGTATAATATGACAGACCTGTGCAGAGTGAACACAAGTAGCATTTTCCTTGAGCAGTAGGTCAAAAACTCAGATCTAAAGCAATTGACCGTGGGCTAGGTGGGGAAATGGTGAAATATTTTATCACAATGAGGGCGGCAGGAGTCTGCTATTTAATGTCTGGGAGGTTGGTACAGGTAGAAACCCTAAACGCATTGAAACTGCCCTTGAAGAGCTAAGATTGTAGGCTGACAGATCTGGAACTGGCAGATGGGATGAGTTTGGGGTGACTCTTTCTCAGCTGGCATGATATAATGGCCCAAACGACCTCTTTCTGTGTTGTATGTTTCACATGATTGGTGAGAATGATAATAATCTGGGATTCACTATCCAAAGAGTTCTGAGGAGAGAAACAAAGACAAACATGGGACTAATTCTATTAATGCCAAATTATTGGTCAGACTGCACTTGGAGTATTGTGAGCAGGCTTAGGCCCCTGATCTAAGATAAGATGCTCTGGCATTGGAGAGGGTCCAGAGGAAGTTTACAAGAATGACTCAGGAAAGAAATGGTTAATGTATGAGGAGTGTTTGATGGCTCCGGAACTGTACTCACTGAAGTTTAGAATCTCATTGCAACCTACCAAACACTGAAAGGCCTAGACACAGTGGTCATGGACAGGATGTTTCCAATATTCAGTCCAGAGGGCACTGAGATCCTTTAAGAGAAGAGATAAGAAGGACTTACTTTAGCCAAAAGGTGGTGAATCTGTGTAATTAATTGCTACAGATGGCAATAATCTGCAGTCGGCTGTGGAGATCAAATTTTAAAACAAGGGTTGATAGGCTTTTGATTCATAAGGGTGCCAAAGTTTACAGGGAGAAGACAGGAGAACGGGTTTGAGAGGGAAAACAAATCAGCCATGCTCAAATGGCGGAGAAGACTTGATGGGCCGAATGGCCGAACTCAGCTCATGTATTTTATGGCCTTATTGTCTAAGGAATGTCCTTGGGATTCCAAACTGACTTTACATAGAACACATGTTGAATCCCTCCAGTCAGGATTCTATCCGGGCCACAATAAGGAAAAACTATGAGACTATTCCTCACAGGTTGTCCCTCCTCCCTGTTCCTATCCTTTTGCACATTTTCAATATCCACAATATTGTTCTCCAGCACCTCTCTACAACTGCCCAGCTGGACAGGAACATGTCCATTCATTGCCACGAGTCCAGGGCAGCCCAAGAATCATTAGAAATTGCTTCTCTTCTTAACCCCACTATGTATTGTCTTTGGAATTCTTGGCCTGCTAACATTTCTCAGCTATGTACCGCTCCTTGGTGGCATCTTCTTAAAATGCAGGATCATTTCCACATGCTGGCTGATGACATCTCATTTAGCCCACCCACTGTCTCCCTTGGCTCTTCCAGTGTCTCAAAGTTATCCAATGGGACTAGATGATTTCTCCCAGGTAATATTAGGAACACTAAAGCTGCTTAACGCTCTTGGTGCCTGGAACACTCAGTTGGGGTGATGGGTGATGCAATATAGGCCCTTAGATAGGCATGTGGATGTAAGTAAAATGGAGGGATATCGGCTGTGTGGGAAGAAAGGGTTAGAATGATTGTGACATAGGTTTAGATAGGCTGGTACAGATTGTGTGTTGAATGGTCCATACTATGCTGTACTGTTCTGTGTTCTCCTCCCTGAATGTTGATTTCCACCTCTCCCTAGCCAAGCTTTTAAATCATTTCTCAAAGAAAATCTTTCAGTACAAACCTAATCATGGAGCTGCCCTAACCGGTAATAAGAGATCCCCCCTTTTACATCGCGCCTCTTCAGGAGCAGCACTGCAAAATTGGCCAATTTTCAAATAAAGCAGGAATGCTCTCAATATAGTGCCTATTTTCTACAGGTAAATTTTTGCAAGCCTCTCCATTATTATAGTTATTTTCCCTTCAGTTTTAATGGCTCTTATTACTGAATAAATTGGTATTTTCTTTCAACTAATGAAGAATATACCTGAACAAAGCATAATTAATGGAAAATTGCATTAATAATAATGTAGGTGTTATGAATTATAATAATAACCTGTTTGAATTATACCTTTCATTTATGCTCATGGGGCACACAAGTGGTTATGTGAACATATATAAATAATATAACATAGAACACAAACATAATTAGCAATTGCCACACTTGGCTACACAAAATGAATTACTTTGTAGGTATCTTAGCCGAGTACTCCTACATAATCATACTTGCTCTGTAGAGTTTTACTAATGGTTACTGTGACTTCCCTAACCTCAATCATAAAACTTAATGTCTTTATTCTTGGATAAATTTTATTATGTTAAGCTGTGCTACTAAACAGAATTTGCTGCCTAGAAATTCAATTATTCTTAACTGATCTCTTAGATGTTCTTACCTAACCCACATGGGTTCCGAGGAAGTATTAGGGCTTCTGTTGAGTCTGAATCTGAAGACTTATTCCTGCACAGTAGGGTTTGCCTCTCTAAATCTGCCCTAGAGTCAGCTGATCTGGGCAACAGCCATTTGGCAAGGCACTGCCATCTAAAGCAACACACACAAAATGCTGGAGGAACTTGGCAGGCCAGGCAGCATCCATGGAAAAGAGTAAACAGTCAATGTTTCAGGCTGAGACCCTTCATCAGGACTGGAAGGGAAGAGAGGTCAGAATAAGAAGGTGGGGGGGGCAGGAAGAAATACAAGATGGTAGGTGATTGGTGAAACCAGAAGAGAGGGAGGGGGTAAAGTAAAGAGCTGGAAAGTTGATTGGCGAGGGCACTCACAAAGGTCCCAGCTATATCTTGCCTTTTCATCGGTTACTTGGAACAGCGTACACAAGTGTTTCTCCCCAACTCTTCCCACGCTACATCAACGACTGCATTGGCGCTGCCTCCTGTGCCCATGCTGAGCTCATCAATCACATCAACTTTGCCTCCAACTTCCAGCCAGCCTTCTAATTTACCCGGTCCATTTCTGCCACCTCCCTCCCCTTTCTTGATCTCTGTGTCTCCATCTCTGGAGACAGTCTATCTAATGATATGTTTTATAAATCCACTGACTCTCACAACTGTCTGGAATATACCACTTCCCACCTGTTACTTGTAAAAATGCCATCTGCTTCTCTCAGTTCCTCTGTCTCCACCGCATCTGCTCTCAGGATGAGGCTTTTCTTTCCAGAATTACTGACGTGTCCTCCTTCTTCAAAGAAGGGGGCTTCCCTTCCTCCACCATCAACGCTGCCCTCACCCTCATCTCTTCCATTTCATGCACACCTACCCTCACCCCATCCACCTGCCACCCCACTAGGGATAGGGTTCCTCTTGTCCTCATCAACCAACTCAGCAGCCTCTGCACCTAACATCTAGCACATTATTCTCCATAACGTCCACCATCTCCAGCGGGATCCCACTACCAAACACATCTTCCCCTCTCCTCCTCCTCCTCACTTTCTGCTTTCCGCAGGGATCACTCCCTACACGACTCCCTTGGCCATTCTTCCCTCCTCACTGACCTCCCTCCTGGCACTTATCCTTGCAAGCGGAACATCTGCTACACCTGCCCCTACATCTCCTCCCTCACTACTGTTCAGGGCCCTAAACAGTCCTTCCAGGTGAGGCGACACTTCACATGCAATTCTGTTGGGGTCATCTACTGTATCTGGTGCCCCTGGTGTGGCTTCCTGTATATCGGTGAGACCAACCGCAGATTAGGAGACCACTTTGCAGAGCACCTTCATTCCATCCACCCCAAAAAGCGGGATCACCTGGTGGCCACCTATTTCAGTTCCCATTCCCATTCCCTTCTGACAAGACAGTCCATTGCCTCCTCTGCCATTGTGATGAGGCCACACTCAGGTTGGAGGAGCAATGCCTTATATTCCATCTGGGTAGCCTCCAACCTGATGGCATGAACATCAATTTCTTGAATTTCTGGTAATTGCCCCCCTCCTTTCCTTCACCATTCCCCGTTCCTGTTTTCCTCTCTCAGCTTATCTCATTACCTGCCCACCACCTCCCTCTCGGTGCTTCTCTTTCTTCCATGGTCTTCTGTCTTCTCTTTCAGATTCTCCCTTCTCCAGCCCTTTATCTCTTTCACCAATCAACTCCCCAGCTCTTTTCTTCACCCACTTCCCGTCTCCTTGTTTCACCTGTCACCTACCACGTCGTATCTTCCTCCCCTCCCCCTCCTTCTTACTCCGACTTTTCCAGTCCCGATGAAGGGTCTCGGCCCGAAACAACAACTGCTACTCTTTTCCATAGATGCTACCTGGCTTGCTGAGTTCCACCAGCACTTTATGCTTTGGATGACCAGCACCTGCAGATCTTCTCTGGTTTGTGACTGGGCTACCTCTACTGCCATTGAAAGTCAGCACATCTAGTATAGGGGCTCCCCCTTTATCTGCAGCCTTCCCTCTCTGTCCCAATAGGGCAACGTCCACCAGCATGACCATCACTCTCCATAAAGCTTCTTGCAA
Source organism: Hemitrygon akajei (assembly GCF_048418815.1). Taxonomy (NCBI): domain Eukaryota; kingdom Metazoa; phylum Chordata; class Chondrichthyes; order Myliobatiformes; family Dasyatidae; genus Hemitrygon; species Hemitrygon akajei. The sequence goes on from NC_133140.1 coordinate 58,084,167, forward strand.
ACACAATTGCAGATGTTATTTTCAGCGATAGCTAGAAGCCCAGATGAGTGAGGAATAAAGGGAAGAGAGCAAAGCCTTGCTCCTCAAAACCAACATGGTGTTTGACATGACAACCGAGTCATGGTGCACAGAGCAATCAACAAACCGTGCCTGGATATGGACCACAAGATTGTTTGTTGCCAATCGGACTGTATACGGATGTTGTCGAAGCAACGAGCTTTCCAGCAGATGAAGATCTGAAGGTTCACTCTCACTTGTGGAAATTTTGACCACTCGTGGCACAACGGCATCCACATACCGCCAGCTGCCCTCTTCTCAAACGGAGACCAAGTCCCCTCTCCTGCAAGAAATATTTACGATGTCTCACGTATGGCAGTGACCTGCAAATCGGGGGACGTGGCACACATGATCGGATGTTGTCTGCAGTGGTCCGAAGGCTCTCAGCTTCCGGATGAGCTGCTCCTCAGACAGGATAGGATAAGAGGACCGCTCCCAGGATCAGCTGGAGGGTGAGTGGCCTGGCCAGAGCTCTCCTGCCCTCGATCATGGCCTCCACCCTGAGGGAGGATTCGCTTTTGGCTCTCTCCTCCCATTCCTGGTCTTGCAGGAGACGGAACTAAAGGTAGCGAGATCGGTATGCAGTTTCTTGAGGTGTGAAAGCAGCCAACTACCAAGGCTTCCCTATTTCACAAACAAAAGGGAACTTCCACATAAAAGTGCCTGCAGAATGGTGTGTTATCTTCAGTTCAACCACAATGCAAAGTTTCTGATCTTTCACAACTGGAGGGTTCTACAACTAACAGCAAAACCCTTGCTCATCCTTGCCAGCATGAGCAAATGGGACATTACTTCAGTTTGTAGACACATTTCTACAATGAACAGGAATATCTTCGACACTGGGGTTGTCATCTTGGAGGTCAGGTGAATTGCATTTCCTTTAACCCAAACAAGGCTGCAGAATATCACATGTTTACAATTTATGATTTCTTTATCTTGCTGGCCTTTCCAGCATGCTCCCTTCAGTGTTACAGTGGGAGTTAAACAACACAATAATTACAATTCAGAAGCACGCCTGGCCAATGGCAGCAACATTGTGTATTCAAAAGCAGGTCGAAGGTTGGGTATCTTTCCCTGTTTCATTCCCCCTCCTGATTCCCTAAAACGTATAAGATACAAGTCTGGGATATGCTCCATTTGCCTAATGAGTGAAGCTCCTAAAACACTGGAAGCTTGGCACAGCCCAGTGTAGGAGAATCCACATAACTGACACCCTACCGACACCCTTCAGGCTACAGATTCACCCCCTCCACCACCGCACCCTGTGGCCTCTGTTCCTTTAGATTTACTTCACCCTTAGACTGGCTATTCAAATTTTATGGATATTATTCACTTGAGAAGCAGCTTGCTTAATAGAAGAAACCGAACTACTAAACTTATTTTTAAAATCATCACTTTAAAGCAGTGCTACAATCCAATGTCGCAGCCAGACTTAGTTATCTTTGCCACCCTGATACGAACACAAGGTAAGGGACGGAGTGCAATTCCACATTTGATCAGCACCATAACTGACCACACTGCACCTGCTTCTGGGAGTGCATGACCCTCCCATTTACCTTTCAATATTGTAAAATAATATCACAGATCTCCCATTTATGCTTAATAATAAAGAAGTTGGAGAGACCTAGTTACAGCACTTCAGGAGTTTCATAAACTAGGGAGTCGCAAGCCATTGTGCATAAATATAATGACAGTTACCTGTGCAGCTCTGCCAACACAAGGCATTCATTCATGTTAGTTGGATCAGCTGTTACTTTGCCTAACTTATATAAAACTGAGGTGATGGGATTGGTTCATAATTTCCACAAGATACAGTGAAAAATTTGTTGTGCGTACTGCTCACACAGATCAAATTATCGCACAGTGCATTGGGCTGGAGTAAGGTAAAACAATAACAAGGCAGAACGAAGTATAAAACTCCCAGAGATAATGCAGTGCAGGTAAGCAATATCATAACGAGGTAGAATGTGAGGCCAAGGGTCCATCTCATCTTGTAAGTCGAGTTTAAGTGCTATTGAAACTCTACAAGCACCGGGCAGCATTTTCTCATCATCGTAAAAAGCAAGGTCACAAAGTTTAGATCCATCAGGCAATGAGGATGTCCAACCTATTAAATGACTCTACTAATGTAACTTAGGCTCACTGAGGCCTCTGGGAAATCCAGCGCAAATTTCTGAAAGCCTATAAAGAATGGCACATTAACACTGACTGAAGTAAGAGCAGAAGATATAGGAGCAGAATTAGGCCGCTTAATCTGTCAGGTCTGCTCACCATTTCATCATGGCTGATCCATTTCCCTCTTAGCCCATTCTCCTGCCTTCTCCCTGTAGCCTTTCACACCCTGACTGGTCAAGAACCTACAAGCCCTGCCTTAAATATACTCAATGGCGTGATCTCCACAGCCACCTGTGACCAAAAATTCCACAGATTCACCATCCTCTGGCTCAAGAAATTTCTCCTCATCTCCACTCCGAATGAACGTCCTCTATTCAGAGTCCTAGATTCTCCTACCATAGGAAACACCCTTTCCATATCCACTCTATCTAGGCCTGTCACCATTCAATAGGTTTCAATGAGATCCCTCCTCATTCTTCCAAATCCCAGTGAGTAAAGGCCCAGAGCTATCAATCACTCCTCATACAATAAGCCTTTCATTCCTGGAATCATTCTCATGAATCTCTCCTGAAACCTCTCCAACGTTAGCACATCCTTTCTTAAATAAGCGGCCCAAAACTGCTCACAATACTCCAAGTGAGGCCTCGCCAGTGCCTTACAAAGCCTCAGCTTTACATCCTTGCTTTTATATTTGAGTCCCCTCGAAATGAATGCTAACATTGCCATTGCCTTCCTCACTGCCAGCTCAACCTGCCAGTTAACCTTTAGGGAATCCTGCACGAGGACTCCCAAGTCCCTTTACGCCTCAGATTTTTGAATTTCCTCCTCATTTAGAAAATATGCTATGCTTTTATTCCTTCAACCAAAATGCATGACTTGCCCATTCTCCAAATCTGTTTCAGTCCTTCTGCAGCTCCCCTACACAATCAGAAAAAGCTCTCTGGAGAATCAACACCAATGTCATTGTCCATATTTAATGTAGTCATCAATGCATTGCACATAGTGTATATACAGAGACATGAAAATACACCATTTGAGCTGGGTAAGTCACATGACTAGGCCCTGCAGGCCCTGGGAAAATTCTAGTACAAATTCCACTGATGAATCAATACTTGGTAACTCCTTGGAATTCAAACATGATCAATATACTTGATCAAAGGTGTACGTATAAAATTCATAAAAAGATGCAGGACGAAGTTCACAGTGATTGATATAATTACCTTATGGATTCATGGTTTTGTTGAACACTGCTTCTGGGAGCAGCATAGCCTTTTCCTGAACATAACCAATCATGATCTTACCCTCCCCAGTGAATGATAATATTCTTTTAATGGAGAATGTTTATCAGAAGCCTAAGGTCTATTCTCTGGATAATTCAACAGCGTGTGGGATGATTAAACGGTTTAAGCTGCAAAAAAGCTCTCTCCCAATGTGTCATCTTCATGAATGAAAAAAAACTGAGAATGAACAGACCTTAAAAGTGATGTATGCAAGAAGAAATCTTTCTACAGCAATCTGTTAGATGTTAATATTGTAGACGTTACAAGACATTATAATGTTTTGCCGTTCACATTGTGTTTCTGGTGCCCATTTTGTAACCTGTGTTGTTGCATTATAAAACATTATGTATCACACTTACTATTTTACATGCAGTATTATTAAATTTGCCAATATTTGTTGGAGCTGTGATTTATTTCAAAGGAATTCTATATTTGATTTATCCTGCCTTTCGGCTTCCTGTTCCTGTAAAAGCTCGGATAATTTGATAGAACCCTGATCTTCAGATCAGATTTCAGTTTTACCTTCCTCTCCATAACATACGTTAGTAGGTAGAATAATGCTCTGGTACAATGCTGTAGCCACTTATTATTGGATTATATCATAAATGGATTATTAATTTATGATTAAAGATCTCATGGCACTATTTGATGGTCTATGTAGCTAACAGAAGATCATCAGTTCAGCGCAGCCCTCTACTCTTTTCGAGTGCTCACCAGGGGTTCGGGATGAGATGTGTATCAGTTCAGGGGAAGAATCCTGTGCCGACCATGCAGAACGTGGCCCTCGTTAACATCTGCCAGACTCGCGCGTGCATGGCCAAGAGGTACTGTGGCAGCTGCATTGAAGTCGGCAAACAGAAACCGGCATAATACATGGCTGGCTGTTGTATGCCGACTGCTTATTAGCGAGTGGAAGTGCTTGCAGTTTACAAAGGTGGTGAGATTGTCTGATGAGATCCCTCCCCCGCCGGCTGCAATCAAATGATGTCCCAGAGAGAGAGAGCCTGAGATTACAGAACCCTGGAAACCTGCCCTGCTGTTTCCTGCTGTCTGCTGGGAACACGCGGAAGTAATTTGCTTTGATAATGATGTGATCATTGAAAGCATGAATTCCCTTCTGTCTGATTTTGCTAATGTGCCCTGTGGCAACATGAAAGGAGCTAAAGACAAAGACCTTCACTGAAGCAATGCTGTGCCAGCTCCTGCTGTTGGCCACTGGCCTCACTCAGGTAGTAACCGCACCGTGTAGCTTCCTTACTCACTGACAGGAGCTAGTGTACACACACAACAGCTAGTACACAGCTTTCAACCAGAAGACGCTGGGAGGAGAATTCCAGTGAGCCCTTCTCCTAACAGATGGGACCATGGGCAGCATTAATCTGAGAACCCAAAGCCCTTGACCTTCCAAAACGTTGGTGGAAGCAGCTGGGATCACTGGAAACTTTCTGAGAACGTACTGTGGTCAGACTGAATTCTTAGTGACAGTGATATAAAAGAGCCTTAACTGAGCATCCTATTTAAAAACGCTCTTTAGGCCCCTTACCATTGAGGGTGATAATGCAATCAAAATAAATCAAAGGTTTGTCCAGAAATTCTATGAATAACCTCATATATTAAATTGATGTAATTTATTTTACCAACTTGCTTCTGCCAATTATCAAATGGGACTTTCCTTTCAAAAGTCTATATTAACTTTGTTCTATTTATATTGTCTAAGCACTCTATGACCATTTCCCTTATAACAGATTCCAGCATCATCCTGCTACAGGTGTGCAGGTCCCTATTTTATCCCAACCTCATTTCTGAAGTGAAGGGATTACTTTTACAATATTCTGATCTGCGGAAAAAATTCTACAATCCATGGAATTTTCTAAAGTGCATTAACCATAACCATCTTCGGCAAAACAATATCTGGAGCTCTTGAGCTCCTAGGGGTTTTAGATGCATTAATTTTTCCAATAATACTTATTCTCACGAATGTTAAATTATCTTGAGCTCCTTGTTGACTCAAGTACTGAAGGCCTACATTATTTGCAGCAGATTTTCTTTTTCCTTCTGTAAATATAGACTCAAAATAATTGTTTATTTGCTAACAATTAGTTGCTAATTCCCCAATATATTCCTCTCAGTCTGCAAAGTCCATACATTAACTTTGCTAATCTTTACCTTTTCATATATGTATACAAGTGTTTTTCTGTTTCTTGCTGACCAAGTCATTTTTTTTCCCCTTTCTTTATCAGCTTCTTAGTTCTCCTTTGCTGAATTCTGAAATTTTCTCAGTCCTCAACTTTATTGCTTCTGCTTTTAGCGTAATAGTACCTTTCTTTTGGCAGCCACAACTGGACCTAAAAGAATACTTGTCGTGGATGTAGGTACAGAGGAGGTGTCAGGGGCAATTTTTTTTACACAGAGAGTGGTGAGTGTGTGGAATGGGCTGCAAGTGATGGTGGTGGAGGCAGATACGATAGGGTCTTTTAAGAGACTCCTGGATAGGTACATGGAGCTTAGAAAAATAGAGGGCTATGGGTAAAGCCTAAGTAGTTCTAAAGTAGGGACATGTTTGGCACAGCTTTGTGGGCCGAAGGGCCTGTATTGTGCTGTAGGTTTTCTATGTCCTATGTATTAATTCTTTAAAAGTTCAGCATTCCTTGTGTTTTCTTATACTGTACCTGTTAATGTAGAATCCAAACCTACCAGAACCAACTCATGTCATGTGCTTTCGCAATTTTCTTTATTCTGATTTAAGTCCTTGGCTTCATATTGAAATAAATCAATTTCAATCTTTGTAAAAAATCCTGTTACAATGAGGATCAGGAGTGTCCTGGTATCATATGATCACTATAGCCTGATAACCCCTTAACTACCAGAATATCAATTAACTCTTCCTCATTGCACAAACGTAAAAAGAAAATTGATCTAAAAAAGTTCTTATATTTTCATAAATTCATCCTCCACCAATTGGATGTACCTAGCCTCTCTGTAAATTAAAGTCTCCCACAAACTTTGCAATACCCCTGCTACATGCACCTGTAATTCCCTTATTTGTACCGCACCTCACATTATCACTACAGTTCCAAGGGCCTTTTGTACAACCATCAGCAATGTTTTCTATACTTTATTCTTTCTTAGTTCCATTCAAGTTGCTTTTACCTTTTTATTTTCTGAACTAAGATCCTTTTTGTCTTCTATATCTATCCCACCTTTTTTTTATTTTGCTTATCTCATTTAAACGTTAAGTATACTAGATAATTTTATTTTCGAACCTTGGTCATTCTTCAACCATATCTCTTGTTGGGCTTTTAAGTCATAACCATTTCATTCAGTCACCTATTTTGTTATAATGTGATTTCATTCAGTTAATTCAGAACCTGCAACATTTCTGTACTAAAAAACTATACTATTCATTGAATTGTGTTCAGAAATTTAAAGTATGGTATCAAATTTCCTAACACCACAGAAACAAAACATTGCTGTTAAATGAAAATAGTACAGCATCACTTAAATATTAAACCCTCACAATTGGAGGGCTACAAATGTAGGATTAAGTGTCAGAAATTAGATGAGGCTCTAAGTGAGTAAATCGCCTCAGCCAAACCATCAAAATTTGGCACTTTCTTAGACCATGTACAGCGTGATGTCGTTTTCAGATTTAATCATGTAGCAAATTTAATCAAAGTCACTGATGCTCAGATTTGACCTTACACACAAGGCTGCAATGCCTTATTAAAGAAGTATTGAGCAATACTGAGCCACTGTATCCAACTCAAGGTACAAATACTATGGAAGTGTTGTGAAAGGTCATGTCCAGAGCAGAATCTGAAGCAAGCTAGAGAGACTGGCACAAATTTCTGTAATAGATGCCATGGAAGACAGCCAACAAATACACATCAAAAAGCCTTAAACTAACTGAAAAAGTCAATATCTTCAGCATACAGGTCTAAAGCTGAGATAGTCAAAGTGACCCAAGAACAATGATTTCTTCACAGAGGGAAGATATTTTAGGTAATGTGGTGAACTACATATACCTGTCTGGACTGCTCCTGTGGCTCCTCCCACAGACCCCTGCTGACTGCTCCTGTGGCTCCTCCCACAGACCCCTGTATAAAGGCGATTGAGGCCTGATGCCCAGCCTCATTCCCCAGGATGTAGTGTTGTTCATTCTTCCAATCAATAAAAGCCGATACCTCGCTTCTTACGTCTCAGAGTGAGTTATTGATGGTGCATCAGGTAAAAAGTAGTGGAAATGCAATTCACACGATTGAAACCAATGAAAATGATTGAGAATTGGGCTTATGTAATATTTTCACTACCAATAACAATGGCAAAAAGCCAAACAACATCAAGGTAGAAATATGGTTACTGCAGTATCAACAACGTGGCAATAATCCATGATCAGTCATGGATTAGTAAAACTTGATACAAGTCTAGCAAAGTATCACTAACAGACAGTGAACTTGAAAATATCTTCAGGTAAATTGTTGAAGATTTTGCCATGGATATGTATAGTGACTCACAATATTCAGCAACCAGAACTACCAATTCTTGTGGTAATTTACACAGATCAACCAATATTGATGCGTAAATATTGGCTCCTGAATTTAAGCTAGACTAGGGAAAGGTGTTCAGTATGAATGTGTTCTCCAAAATCAGTTATCTGTACTACTAGAAAAGTAAGAAATACAGTGGATAAATCTTCAAAAAAGTATATTACAGGTTCCAGTGCCCATTAATAAATGAATTTACACAGAGTTGGCAGGACCCAAAGTTTTCACCAAACACTCACTTAGGAATGGATAAGACAAATTGGTGTACATAAGACCCTGTTTTACAGAACCAAAAGCCACTTATAGTGTGAAATCACGCCCAAAGTCTTCCAAACTACAATGGACAAGACATCACAAGCATTGTAAGGTATAGATCATTGTCTGTCCAATAATAAGAACTGGAAATGCAAAAAAAAATCTTGAATATCATGAGAGGCAAATCGAGAAATGCAACATATAGCTCAAAGAAAGAAATGTGCTTCTCATAGAAATAAGTTACTTAAAAGTGGGTTCAAATGGATTACAGTCAAATTGGAAGAATTTATGAAGACAAGGAAGTACAAAAACATTCAAGATTGCAAAATCAAACCAATTTAACGGCACACTTTACAAAGTTGGAATAGTCAGCCAAGTCTTTCCAAAAGGGAATATTGCATATCAAAGGTTGATGACTGCTTAATACTCAATTACCTTAAGGCTACGAGGCATAAGAGCAGAATTAGGCCATTTCATCACGACTGATCCAGTTCCCTTTCAGTCCCATTCTCCTGCCTTCTCTCCATAGCCTTTCACGCCCTGACAAATCAAGAAGCTATCACCCTCCAGCTTAAATGCAACCAATGACCTGGACTCTGCAGCCATCTGTGGCAACGAATTCCACAGATGCACCACCTTCTGGTTGAAGGAAATTCCTCCACTGTTCTAAATGGACATCTCTCTGTTCTGAGGCTGTGCCCTCTAGTCCTAGACTCTCTCCTCTAAAGGAAACATCCTCTTCACATCCACTCTATCTTGGCCTTTCAACATGCAATAGGTTTCAATGAGACACCCCTCATTCTTCTAAATGTCAATGAATCAATGCCTAGTTCTTCAATCATTGCTCATATGGTAACCCTTTCATTCCCAGAATCATTCTTGTGAACCTCTTCTGAACTCTCTCCAATGTCAGCATATCCTTTCTCAAACAAGGGGCCCAAAACTGCTCACAATACTCCAAGTGAGGCCTCACCAGTGTTTTATAAAGCCTCAGCATTACATCCTTGCTTTTATATTCTAGTCCTCTTGAAATAAATGTTAGCATTGCATTCACCTTCCTCACCACCAATTCAGCCTGCAAATTAACCTTTTTTTATTTATTAAGTGCAATCGTGAACAATAACCAGAGCAGAAATGCTGATCAAGTCAACTAGTTCCCAAAGAGAACTCTGATAGGCCAATCAGATGGTTCACTGCTGCTCAGTGATAGAACACTAAAAAATCATATGTACAATTAAGAAACATTAAAAAATAGTAGAAATACTGGAGTCATGATGAAGTCTGCTGGAGAGAGACATTTATACACATGCTGTCCTCCATAATTCAGAGAGATTGAAGGATAAGGTTACAGGGTGACAAAAACGTGACAGGAGCACTTGGAACTAAAAACTAATCCCTACCAGGAGAAAGCAGCACCTGATCTTTCTGCACTGTTATCCAGCAGTTTAAGGACAAAGTCCAGCCAGAACATAACTCACAAGTGCTCTTGAAAGTCAGGTATTAACCCTACCTGCCAACAACCAAGCATTGCCATCCTGGTCCCCTTCATGACAGCTTATGGAGAAGCATGTGACTTCCCTCCCAGAGATGATAGGTGTTTGTGCACTCAACTCTTGAAGGCTTGGACCCCATCGTCGCAGATGTTTCCAACCACAGCATCTGGAAGGCTGTTCCAAATTCTGATAGCACAGTGAAGGAAGCTTCTATCCAGTGTGTAGGTTCTCGCATCAGGCATAGAAACAGCATGAGCAGGCATAGATAAACTTCATCGTGTAGTGTGCCGTCTCTCATAAGATGAAGGCAGCATGGCGTGAAGGTCTGCAGGGCTGTGGCTGGTCTGCATTTTGTATAGCACAGTAGCTGCAGCAACCTGTTATCTGTGGTGTAAGCTACTGATGGATAGCTTCTTGAGAGCTGTGGCTTCATCTACACCTATAATCCTGAGAACCATTCTTTGAATGGAATCAAGCTGGCTAAGGACACTCTGTGAGGCACTCATCCATGATAAGCAGGCATACTCCATGATACTTCATACCTGGGCTTTGTAAACTGTGGCTTTGCTCTCTTTGTCTAGTTTGGATGCTACTTTCCACAGTGGTCCAAGCCTTTGTCCAGCCTTGTTTGAAATAGTGGAAAGGTGCTTATCCCACACCATCTTGCTAACCAAGGATTTCTAACTCCTTCTTTAAATCCAGCTTGCAGTTCCCAAAATACAGGTCGGGGGTAGATGGATTCCTCTTCCCAGACATCACCATCGCCTTGCACTTAGTAGGCTCAAAGGTGACACTCCAGTCGTCTGCCCAGGCTTTCATCCTGTCAAGATCCCTACTCAGGCCTGCTGCCACTGTATTACTCTCTCCTGCTCTAACTGGTGCAAATAGAGTGGAGTCATCAGTGTACAGGTATAGCTCATTACTGCATGCATCAACCAAGTCGTCAATAAAGACGGAAAACAGACGTATTGAACCCTGTGGTGCAGATGCATTGATGGTTAAAGGACCAGAAGCCTGACCGGAGATAACAACTTTGATGGTCCATCCATGAAGGTAGCTCTGCAGCCATCTAAGCAGCTTTCCAGATATTCCTTTGGATCTCATCTTAACAAAGAGTTCATTATGCCAGACCTTTAGGGAATCCTGCACAGGGACTCTCAAATTCCTTTGCGTCTCAGATCTTTAAAGTTTCTCCCCATTTAGAAAATAGTCTGTGCTTTTATTATTTCTACCAAAGTGCATGACCATAAATTTCCCTACACTGTATTCCATCTGCCACCTCTTTGCCCTTTCTCCCAATCTGTATAAGTCCTTCTGTAACCTGTTTCCTCAATACTACCTGCCCCTCCACTTATCTTCGTATCAACCACAAACTGTCACAAAGCCATCAATTTCATCATCCAAAAGTTGACATACAATGTGAAAAGAAATGATCCCATCACAGACTCCTGTGGAACACCACTAGTCACCGGCAGCCAATCCAAAAAGGATCCATTTATTCCCACTTTTTGCCTCCTGCCAATCAGCCAATGCTCTATCCATGCTTGTATCTTATCTTGTTTAACAGCCTTATGTGCAGCACCTTGTCAAAGGCATTCTGAAAACCCAAGTGCTCAACGTCCACCAATTCTCATTTGTCTGTCCTGCTTGTTATTTCTTCAAAGAATTCCAAAAGATCTGTCAGGCAAGATTTTCTCCTAAGGACACCATGCTGGCTTTGGCCTATTTTGTCTCCAAGAATCCCAAAACCTTAACAATCAATCCCAACATTGTCCCAACTACTGAGGTAGATAATTTTCTTTCTTCTGCCTCCTTCCCTTCTTCAAGAGTGGAGTGACATTTGCAATTTTCCAGTCCTCTGGAACCAGGCCAGAATCTAATGGTTCTTAAAAGATCATGACCAATGCCTCTACAAACTCTTCAGCTACCTCTTTTAGAACCCTGGAGTGTAGTCCATCAGGTCCAGGTGACTTATCGATACTCAGACTTTTCAGTTTCCCAAGCACCATCTCCCTATTAATAGCAACTACACTCACTTCTGCCCCTTGACGTCCAGCATACTACTAGTGCCTTCCATGGTAAAGACTGATGCAAAATACTTACTCAGTTCACCTGCCATTTCCTTGTCCCCCATCTCTCCAGCATCATTTTCCAACAGTTCAATATCTACTCTTTCTTCTCTTTTACTCTTTATATATCTGAGAAAATCTTTTAGTATCATTCCTGATATTATTGGCTAGCTTACCTTCATATTTCATCTTTTTGCCCTTACATTTTTTTTAGTTGCCTTCTGTTGGTTTTAAAATATTTCCCAATCCTCTAACTTCCCACTAATTTTTGCTCGATTATCTGCCCGATCTCTTGTTTTTATGTTGGCTTTGATTTCCCTTGTCAACCACGGTTGTCTCATCCTGCCTTTAGAATGCTTCCTTTTCTTTGGGATGTATCTAGCCTGTGCCTGCCAAATTGTTCCCAGAAACTCCATCCACTGCTGCTCTGCCATCATCCCTGCTCGTGTCCCCTTCTAATCAATGCTTGCTAGCTCCTCTCTCACGTCTTTCCTCCACTGTAATACCGATACATCTGACTTCAGCTTCTCCCTCTCAAACTGCAGGGTGAATTTTAGCACTGTTTCCTAAACATATCTGGTTCGTTACACAATACACAAAGCAGAATTACTGATCCTCTAGTGGGCTCAACTACAAGCTGCTCCAAAAAGCCCTCTCAGAGGCATTCCACGAATTCACCCCCTTGGGATCCAGCATCAAACTGATTTTCCCAATCTACCTGCATATCAAAATCCCTCCCTCATGACTAATGTAGCATTGCCTTTTTGACATGTTTTTTCTATCTCCCACTGTAATTTGTGCACCACATCCTGGCTACTGTCCGGAGGCCTGTAAGTAAATCTCATCAGCATCTTCTTACATCTTCCCATCCTATGTGACCTTATTTTATTTCAGTTTTACCAGCAGAGCCACTTCTCTCTTCTGCCTACCAGCCTGTCCTTTCAATAGATTGTGTACCCTTGGATATTAAACTCCCAATTCCAATCGTCTTTTGGCCATGACTCTGTGATACCCACAACGTATACCTGCCAATCTCTAACTGAACAACCTCATTTCATATACTGTGTGCATTCAAATATAACAGTCCTATATTTGACACCTTTTTCAATCTTGTCCTCGTGTCACACAGCAATCCAGCCCACGACTGCAATTTTGCCCTCTCATCTGCTAGTCCTCCCTGGTAGTCTCACTACCTCTGCCTGTAAACCAACATCCCTATCAGGCGTTTCCCGTTCCCTTGCCAAACCTTCCCACAAGGATATTGGTTCCCCTCGGGTTCCGGTGTAACCCATCCCTTTTGTACAGGTTATACCTCCCCCAGAAGAGACCCCAATGATCCAGAAATCTGAAACACTGCACCTCACACTAGTTCCCCAACCAGTTCAATGGGAATCAGTCAAAATGGATTGGAGTGAAATATATTGTAATTACCATTTGCAACGGAGCACACTAGTGAAAATATAAGATACATTTTCTTATATCATGGCTTAGCAAAAGATTAGTTTCAAATAACAGATTATTATCAAATAAGCATTGAAAAAGGAATATTACAAAGCTATTCAAGTTTATCAGTCATCAATTAGTACACATTTAAACAAAGAAGACAATATAAAATTCAGGGGGATGTTATATTCCTGTTGAGGTACTAATGAACAGAAAACAATTGAGCTTCAGTCTTGAGGGGAGTGTGGGAAAGGAACAACTGAACCTGAAAAAAATCATAACTCAAGCAACAGGGAGAAAAAAGCACGAACAGTCAAACTCCTAACACACCTGAATTTCAGAAATTGTTGCAACACACACAAAATTCTGGAGGAACTCAGAAGGCCAGGCAGCAACTATGGAAAAAGAGTATTGTCAATGTTTCAGGCCGAGACCCTTCATCAGGATGTCTCAGTCGGAAATGTCAACTGTTCACTCTTTTCCATAGATGCTGCCTGGCCTGCTGAGTTCCTCCAGAATTTTGTGTGTGTTACTCAGATTTCCAGCATCCGCAGATTTTCTCTTATTCCAAAATTGTTATTGGAAGGACAATGGAATTCTGTGGAACAAATAAAATAGATCAGAATTAAATGTGTACATGCAAAACATCCAATTCTACAAGGAACAAAGTGGTGTGTGATTATAAGTGTAGCCCAGAAGATACTTGGAATTTTAAAAAGAAGCGATGCAAAATTCTATTGAATTGAGTTAAGAAACAGCATTTTCCTCAATTAGTAGTGCAACATCAATAACATTAGAAGATTGATGTTTCTTAGAAAACATGCAGAGTGCTTAAATCTATAAATAATGTGAACATAGGAATTAATCCTGCTTTATAACAAGGGAAGGAAGTGCAGTGTATGTATATGCAAACATTCACACTGCAGGAGCAGAGAGTGAAATAAACAAGTTTTCAATGTCACTAGTGATTCATTATATTCCTGGCAGATAAAATGAGAACACAAATGTATATAGTTGACAGTGAGCAGGATGTTATCTTCAGGGTCAACAAAGGAAAATTATTATACAATAGTAAAACTGAAGCAATAGACCAGGTCAGATGTTTCGTACACTTTGAGCAGTAAATATAACAACTTAACAATACAGCAGAAGGGGAAATAGGTCATCCAGACTTTGTCCCTGCTCCGTCATTCAACAAAATTGTGCCTGACCCTCCACCTCAAATCTACTTTCCTGCCCAATCCCTATAAACTCAAATTCTTTAACTACCCCAAACAATAATCTTGACTTTGAATACATTACAAATCAGAGCACTCACAACAATTTAACGAAGAAGAGTCTATAAATTTGCAAGATTAAGCTAAAACATTTCTTCAAATAAAAATCTCAGACCCAACAAAAATGACCACCTGTTGCTTTGCCCCTTCCAATATTGCCACGTAGGTCACTGAGCAGTGTTCAGTGTCTGTCTTTCCCCTAACCAACTTGGCAAGTTAAATCAATCAAGGACCTAGAAATGAGATGTATAGTGTAGGTTTTTGTTTTCAGCGCACTGCAATAAAAAATTGGCATTATCAGGACTAAATTGCAATTATAACCATTTCTGGAGGTTTAACTAAGACGTAATCAAACTGAAACATGCAAAATTCTGATGGGTCTCGAATGCTGGCTGTAGATTACTGATTCTTCAGGCTGTAGTATCTAGAACCCAGTGTCACAGACTCAGAGCTATGGAATCATCCATTCAGGTGAGAAGAAATTTATTCACCCAGAGGACAGTGAATCTTCTCCCTCCTGCCACCTGGCAAAAGGTACCGAAGCATTCGGGCTCTCATGACCAGACTGTGCAACAGTTTCTTCCCCCAAGCCATCAGACTCCTCAATACCCAATGTCTAGACTGACATCTACATCATTTATTATTATATTGAAATTTGTCCTCTATTGTGCCTATTGTCTTGTTTATTAATTATTGTACTGCCCTGTACTGTTTTGTGCACTTTATGTAGTCCTGTGCAGGTCAGTAGTCCAGTGCAGTTTTTATGTTGCTTTACGTTGTCTAGTGTAGCCTTGTGCTGTCTCACATCATCTAGTGTAGTTTTGTGCTGTTTCATGTAGCACAGGGTCCTGGAGGAACGTTGTTTCGTTTTTACTGTGTACTGTCCCAGCAGTTTATGGTCAAAATGATAATAAACTTGACTTGACTTGACTAAGGAATTCACCAGACAAGAAGGCAGTGGGGGCTCCGTCACCCAAGAGCCATAGCAGAGATTGATATGCATTGTTAGGCGTTAAGAGCATCAAGGGTCAGGCATTCATGCAGGGCAATGACTCCAATTCAGTACCTAAACAAAGCACTTTCTTGACTCATTCAAAGACTGTTTTAGGAGAACCACAGGGAAAAGTTTCATTTTCAAAGAAAATCTTCACCCAGAAATATGCACATTTTAAGGAATATGAAATGTTGAAGCAAACCCATCTCACATGCATTGCAGGCTTCTCAAAATATGTCAGGACAGGTGTAACACAACAGCTGTTCTGATAAAGAAAGCAAGAAGTGTTGTCACCTGAGTATGTGACAGCTGCTTTTATTGGTGGATATCCCAGTCTTTCCAAATTTGATTTTGTTGTCCTTACAGCAACCTTTTTTTTAAACAAATTGCTAAGTGAATTCAAGATTTTAAAGCAGCAGCAACAAAAACAACAACCTGCATTTAATTAGTGCCTTTAAAAAGAGGAATAGCCTCCGGGGCATAAAGAAAGAGATAGAAGATAGCCGGATGAGTCTTGGTCAGTGGTGGTTTTAAGGAGGGTGTTAAAAGATGAGAAGACGTGGCTTCAAGAGTGAATTGTAGAGTGTGGGACCCAGGATGATGAACATGCCTGTGGTCAGTGGTACAACGATGTGGGGGAGAGTGGAAAAAAATATAATTTGAGGAGAGAACTACTACGCTGGAAGAATTTATATAGTTGGCCTTGGTGAGAACCAAGAGAGGTGTAAAATTAAAGGTGTATTTTAATCTAGAGAGCAGGGGCAAAGGGTGAGTGAGACCTGAAGGATTGGATCAAACAGGAGAGTTGTGGGTGAGCTGAATTTCATGTGTAATGCAGGATTGGAGGTCAGTCACAAGATCTTTTCAGAGATGGACAGTCTCCAAATTGGCTGCAGTGTTTGAATCTATTATCCAGAGATAGGAGGAAGAAATGCATGCAATAGGTGTAATTAAATGTATAGTTTTGTGATAATTGCTCCCCTCCAGGCCAGTATGGTTTGTTGAGCTCTCAAACTTATCTTATTTTGCTCTTTGTTAGACACCATTTTGATTGATCTCTGTAAGGATTTGTAAAGCAAACTTCCTTAAGGAGAATATTCTACATCTCTTTGTATAATCCCTTCACCTATTCAATGGCAGATCTGTGATGGAGAAGATACAGGGTGAAAGCTAAACTAAAGATATTACTGAGACATGGAGAGTCTGCATTAGCCTGAATTGGCCATATCAACAGTGAAACTACATGCTACATCTTTTCAGATATTGGGACCAAAAAGAATAACGATAATAATGGTTATGGAACTCATAGAGTATCTACTCTTGAGAATATGGCCAGTTTTAAACTCGCTTTATCTTCTGGTGTTCATCGTACACAACGTTCTTGGACTTTAATATGTCCTGGCACATGCCTTTGCATTTTAGCATATAGAATATGCTCAAATTAATGGCAAGCAAGAAGAAATTTTGTTGTTACCCATTTTGATACTGCAATGTTTTTGTGGGCAGTGGAATACAGATTTGCCTGTACAGACATACGCTGGACTCTCTTCTTAGTGAAACATTCTTTCCCTGCCTATTGGTAAGAGCAGATACAGTCACACAGCCTTCAGTTCCAAGATTTGTACGCCTTTTTCAGCCCCTTTTCCCATCATGCCATGAAGTTACAAGTCACATTTAATGGTCACAAGATTGTACATTTCGTGCATATTCTTATACAAAGGAGTTTAGTTATTTGAACTAAACTTCCAGCTGGAAGGAAACATAAATAATATTTTATTCATTAAACATTTTATAGACACCATTCACCATATAAAATTAGAACCACTTTACTAAGCTGGAGTACACATGACCTATTAGATCGTCAGTGAAGTACTAAATGATTCATCTGTTCAATAGCAAATTGTGAAGCTTAGCCATACTTACAGCAATGTATTTTTCTATCTAAATAAAGGCTAATTCTACCCAAAAAGGGCTGTATGTTGGTCCAACATACATATTCAAATAAATCCTCAGAATTTTATATACAAGAATATTCTGTTGTTTGCCCATCAGCTGTGGAAGTCCTGTGTCATAGAAGACAGGTGCTAAGCAGCAATATTATATCATTTAGGGTATTGATTTAAACGCACGGCAATTTAAAGTTCCTCATTCACAGTCTTCAATTTCTGAACACAAGAGATTCTGCAGGTGCTGGAAATCTTCAGCAACACATATAAAATGCTGGAGGAACTCAGCAAGTCAGGCAGCATCTATAGAGGGGGAAAAAAGAGAATAAACAGTCAAAGTTTCGGGCTAAGACCCTTCATCAGCCCTGAAACATTGAATGTTTAATCCCCTCCATAGACACTGCCTGACTTGCTGAGTTTATCCAGTATTTTGCATCTGTTCCTTGACTTCTGCTTGGTTTCAAACTAGGAGATATGATGTTCCAAGCCTGCCAGGTGTATTCTAGCTCTTACTTAATTTTTCTCTCTTCTTAGCTCTGCAGTGTTTAAGGACAACTGAAAAAGAAGAATTCTATTGAAAGGCCTAAGTATTCTTTGGTACACTTTCAGTATTTTAACTCAATATAAAATCTTTATTCAATACTACACAATAAAGCTTTCTAGATAAACCTTCTTGTTATGAAACTTTGATCTTCATATCTGCCATTGCTATTTGGTATTTTTCTGGTGATTTAAGTCAATAATGTATATATCCTGCTAATTTTAAAAAGGGACAAATTAATTACTCAGTATTTGGTAAATCACATTGGTGCCTGTTATTTCTGTCTTGTGCCTCGATCTAATTTTATTCAATGTATGAAGCCATAAAACAAAACAATCAGTAAAATAACAGTACATAGACCACAGATTCCTTTCATCTCATTAAGTATTCACAGGAACAGCGAGTATTCTTTTGTTTTTTTTAATATAATTGCTGCTCTGTAAATATTTTTACATTCTGGGAATCTGCCAGAGGACAAAACTTACCACCTGGAGAGTGAGGAATTGATACCAACTACAACCTGGTAGCACACTGCTGAAGTACTTCAAAATGAATCTGTTTAACTGGATAATCATGACTTTTCTGAGGGAGTGATGTGCAGTTTAGGAATGGCTTCTGTTGAAATATTCTTTTACATACATCTGTGCTGTCGTTATGAATACAATTATGGTGCATTTCAGTTATTTTAAGGTTTCTACTCAACAAGTCCTTTAAGGGTTCACATAACGAACCATATTTCCATTGGGTGTTACTCTTCATGTCTCACACATACAGGGCTGATATGAATGTAGCTATTGTAGAATAGGTTAAACTCCTTTTGTCCCTTCATTACATGTTGTTCTCTAGGTAACTGTTCAGGAGAGCTGCACTTACTGTATATGTCAATTTTCTTTCCCAAGAGAATAGGCTTGATTACAATTCACATGATGGTAGAAATATTCTTCCCTAATCTAAGATGTCCTCCGTTTTTCAGAAAACAGTGTCTCTCCCCGGCTGCACCCCTCACCTGCATCTCTAATATTTCCCGCACATCTGCCCTCAGACCATCTCCCACTAGACATGACAGGCATAGAATTCCCCAGTCCTCAGCTACCACCCCAAGAGTCTGCACATCAAGAGTGTTATTCTCCGCAGCTTCTGCCATCTTCAACTTGATGTTATCCCTTCACACATTTTTCCATCCCCTCCCCTCTCTCCACAGGAATCGTTCTCTCCATGACTCCCTTGTCCATTCGTCATTCCCCATGGATTTCCCTCCATGTACTTGTCCATGCAAATGGGCTGTGTTACATCTGCCCCTACACCTCATCCATCACCACCATTCAGGGCCATAAACTGTCTTTCCAGGCAAAGCTTACTTCACATGTGAATCCATTGGTGTCCTTTACTGTATCCAATGTCCCCTCTACATTGGTGAAACCCAACACAAATCGCTTCGTTGTGCACCTTCACTCCATTCGAAATAACAATCGGGATCTCCTGGTGGCCAGCCATTTTAAGTCCACTCCCTATTCTCACACTGACACCTGTCCACGGCCTCCTCTACTGCTGAGTTGCGACTAGAAGCCCGTTGGAGGAGCAGCACCTCATGTATACCAGGAGATCTACAGAGGACATCCAGAGCAACACAGAGAGAGTGCTGGAGGATCTCAGCAGATCAGGTAGTATCTATGGAAATGAGTGCGCAGGTCGACATCTCAGGCCAAGACCCTTCTTCGGGGCTGGAAAAGAAAGGTGAAGCTGCCAGAATAAAAAAGGATATGGAGGGAGTGGAAGGAGGATAGCCAGAAGGAGATAATTAAAGCCAGTTGGGTAGGAAAGGTAAAGGGCTAAAGATGCAGGAATCTGACAGGAGAGTGGACCATTGATGAAAGGGAAGGAGGAGGGGATCCAGTGGGAGGTGATAGGCAGGTGAGAAAATGTATGAATCCAGAGCGGGAGACAGAAGAAGGAGTGAGGAGGGAGGAATTTTTTTAGTCTCCAACCTGATGTCATGAAGATTGATTTTTCCACCTTCCTCTAACCACTCCCCTCTCCCCTTTTATTTCCCTTATCCCTCAACCCCTATCATCCCATCTCTTTCCCCTCCCACACATTCCCCTCCTTACCCTCTTCCCTTAGTTCCATGGTCCACTGTACTCTCCAATCAGATTCTACCTTCTTCAGCCATTGGTTACTTCTGCCTATCACCTTCCAGCTTCTTATTTCATTCCCACTTTTCCTCTCCCTCAGCTGCCTATTAACTTCCTCACATGGGTCACCCTATTACCTACCAGTTCTTGCCCCGCCCCTTTGCTCCCACCTTTTTATACTGGCTCTCTACCTCTTTTTCTTTCCAGTCCTGATGAAAGGTCCTGACCCAAAATGTTGATTGTCCATTTCCTTCTGCAGAAGCCATCTGACCCGCTGAGTTCCTCCAGCTTTTTACAGTGTTACTACTTTTCAAATTACTCTTTCTGTATACTGTATAAAGCTTAGATTACCCTTAAGCACATTCCACAACATACTTTAGCAAAAATTCGGTGCATCTATTCCTGACCCTCAAGATAATCATTTATACCGGGGGTTCCCAACCCGGGGTCCACGGACCCTTTGGTTAACGGTGGGGTTCCCAGGCATAAAAGAGGGTTGGGCACCACTGATCTACTCGTGTCTATTCATCAATTATGCACCTCTGGGGAATCCTAAAAATCCAGTGTTTTTATTTTAACCTAGCCATCTTTAAAGGGATGAGGAAAAAAGGTCCAGAATATGTTGGAAATATCATTATTGGAGTATTTGTGACTAGGAAGAAACAAACTGAAATATAATAGCTTAGTGTGATGTAAGGTACTGTGCTTGGTTGTTTTGAAATTGCAGTGACAAGCAGCAGAGCCATCTGTGGGCTTACTGTGGTATAATACTCAGCAAGTCTTCAACTTCTGTCCATAATCTTTGGGTGTATCAGGAAAGGTCAGCACCTCAGTCCTGAGCACTGAGCTCTGGTTAAAGAGAGATTTAAGATTCTCTGCCTTGCAGTTAATTTGTAGTTTCCTGCACTAATGGATTTACCTGATAATAACCCAAAATATTCCAAGGATGCATAGTTTTTGGAACAAACCTATTTGATATAATGAATGAACATTACAGACTATAGAAGTAGATTGGCAGCACAGTGGCACTGCACCTTCAAGAAGACGGAATTGAACTTTTTGTCACATGTACTGAGGTACTGACAAAAGCTTGTCTTGCATTACTGTTCATACAGCTCAACATATTACACAGTGCATTAACGTAATATAAGGTAAAACAATAACAGAATGCAGAATAAAGTACACCAGCTCCAGGGAAAGTGCAGTGCAGACAGACAATAAAGTATAGGAGTTACAATGAGGTAGATTGTGAGGTCAAGAGTCCAATTTATTGTACTAAAGAACCATTCAACAGTCTTCTAGCAGCAAGGTAGAATCTAACACAAGGGTCCCATGATCTCTGGAGAGGGCTTTCTATTTTCCAGTGTTTATTTTGAATCTGGCTTTAGTGCAGCAGCAGCCACAGCAATAAGCACACAACTACACTGAAGAAAACTAAAATGGATTCCATAGATTCGAAGGTTGACCATTGACCATTAAATTGACCATTTAAGAAAGGAGAGTTCTGATGAAGGGTCTTGGCCCTGCCAAGTTTATGATGAGATGTAAAACTGAGGTGGAGAATGAAATGGTGTCTGCGTAGAGGACGGAATATTAGCATTTGGAGTGTGCGATGCCATCAGGCTAATGAATTGGCCATTATCAGTGTGCAGGATAGAGTACACTGAATGAATACCACGTGAAGAAAGAAATACTAACAGGTTGGAGAGTGGAATGGAGGAAGTACAGAAAATGGAATATTTCCACTGCGTATGGAAGGGATATAATCACACTGTAGAATTAACATTATCACCCCTCTGCACCAAATGAAATAGTATCAGAGTGAAAATTAAATCTTATCAGGTGAAGAATGAAATATGATCAGGTTATAGATTATATTGTAGCAATGTGCTACACACAGCACTAAAATAATGACACACAGTCGGTAAGTCGTTTCGAGACTAGTTTATTCAAATTTCGCGGCACTGGCGTTTAAATCCCTAGCGCCCGCCCTCTCCGAGCGGAAATGACATCAGAGGTGCATTACCAAAGTCTCCCCCGCATCCTGGCTATTTGTGAGCTGGTTCGCCTGCGCAGAAAGTGGGTCGCCACATAACCACCCCCCCCCTGAACCGGCGATACACCCCCCCCCCCCAATGTCCACAGTCTGGATCAGCCTCTGCGCCGCGGTGCCTGAACTGCGACCGGTTGCGCCAAGTCCACATGGGCTGGTTTGAGTCGGTCCACTGTGAAAACCTCCTCTTTCCCCGCAATGTCCAGAACTTATGTGAACCCGTTGTTGTTGATCACCTTGAACGGCCCCTCGTACGGCCACTGTAGCGGTGCCCGATGTCCGCCCCTTAGTACAAACACAAACTTACAGTTTTGCAGTTCTTTGGGTACATGGGTCGGGGTCCGTCCATGCTGTGAAGTGGGTATGGGGGCCAGGTTGCCGAGCCTCTCGCGTAGCCTGTCCAGGACTGCTGCGGGTTCTTCCTCTTGCCCCCTTGGGGCTGGTATGAACTCTCCTGGGATGACCAGGGGTGCACCGTACACCAACTCGACCGATGAGGTGTGCAGATCCTCTTTGGGCGCCGTGCAGATTCCGAGCAGGACCCAGGGAAGCTCGTCCACCCAGTTAGGTCCTCTCAGGCGGGCCATGAGAGCCGACTTCAAGTGACAGTGGAAGCGTTCCACTAGTCCGTTCGACTGTGGGTGGTAGGCAGTAGTGTGGTGCAGCTGCGTTCCCAACAGGCTGGCCACAGCTGACCACAGGCTGGAGGTGAACTGGGTACCTCTGTCGGAGGTAATGTGGGCCGGTACCCTGAAGCGTGCTACCCAGGTTGCAATCAGTGCTCGGGCGCAGGAATCGGCAGATGTGTCGGTGAGCGGGACCGCCTCTGGCCACCTCATGAACCGGTCTACCATAGTTAGGAGGTACCGTGCTCCTCGGGACACTGGTAGGGGGCCCACGATATCCACATGAATGTGGTCGAACCTGCGGCAGGTGGGTTCGAACTGCTGCGGCAGGGCTTTAGTGTGCCGCTTCACCTTGGCTGTTTGGCACTGCGCGCACGTTCTGGCCCATTCACTGACCTGC
Source organism: Hemitrygon akajei (assembly GCF_048418815.1). Taxonomy (NCBI): domain Eukaryota; kingdom Metazoa; phylum Chordata; class Chondrichthyes; order Myliobatiformes; family Dasyatidae; genus Hemitrygon; species Hemitrygon akajei. The sequence continues at coordinate 58,107,392 of NC_133140.1, forward strand.
TTGCGAAGTCTGTGCCACGCGAACTTGCTGGAGACCAGCCAGACGGTTGTCCTGATAGATGGGTGTGCCAAACCGTGTATGGAGTCGAAAACCTGCCACCTCCAGGCTGCCGGGACAATGGGGCGAGGTTGGCTGGTAGCCACGTCGCACAGGAGGGTCCTCTCACCTGGGCCTACGAGAAAGTCCTGCAGCTGCAAACCCGAGACTGCGGTCCTGTAGCTGGGCATCTCATCGTCTGCCTGCTGCGCCTCCGCCAGTGCTGCATAGTCCACCCCCAGGGACAGGGCCTGGATAGCTGGTCTGGAGAGTGCGTCCGCCACGACGTTGTCCTTTCCCGAGACGTGCTGGATGTCCGTTGTGTACTCGGAGATGTAGGACAGATGTTGCTGCTGGCGAGCCGACCAGGGATCGAACACCTTCGTGAACGCAAAGGTCAACGGTTTGTGGTCCATGAACGTGGTGAACGGCCTGCCTTCTAAGAAGTACCTGAAATGCCGGATTGCCAGATACAGTGCCAACAGCTCCCGGTCGAAAGCACTGTACTTGAGTTCGGGTGGTCGTAGGTGCTTGCTGAAGAATGCCATGGGTTGCCAGCGCCCCTCGATGAGCTGCTCCAGCACCCCATCGACTGCTGTGTCGGATGCGTCCACCGTGAGGGCGGTCGGAACGTCAGTTCTGGGGTGCACCAGCATCGCGGCATCTGCCAAGGCTTCCTTGGCTTTAATGAAAGCGGCCGCGGCCTTCTCATCCCAAGTAATGTCCTTGCCTTTACCCGAAATCAGGGTGTACCAAGGGCGCATGATATGGGCTGCTGAGGGGAGGAAACGGTGGTAAAAGTTCACCATACCAACGAACTCCTGCAGGCCTTTGACCGTGTTGGGCCGGGCAAAGTGGCGGATCGCGTCTACCTTGGCGGGCAGAGGTGTTGCCCTGTCTTTGGTCATCCTGTGGCTCAGAAAGTCGATGGTATCGAGACTGAACTGGCATTTGGCTGGGTTGATCATGAGGCCGAAATCACTCAGGCCGGAGTAGAGCTGGCGGAGGTGGGACAGATGCTCCTGGCGACTACTACTGGCTATAAGGATGTTGTCCAAATAGATGAACGCAAAGTCCAGGTCGCGTCCCACCGCGTCCATTAGCCGCTGGAACGTCTGTGCAGCATTCTTCAGGCCGAACGGCATTCGGAGGAACTCGAACAGGCCGAATGGGGTGATGTGCTGTTTTGGGGATGTCTTCAGGGTGCACCGGGATTTGATGGTATCCCCAGACGAGGTCTACTTTGGAAAATATTCTTGCCCTGTGCAGGTTTGCTGCAAAGTCCTGTATGTGCGGCACGGGGTAGCGGTCCAGAGTTGTAGCCTCGTTCAGTCTGTGGTAGTCGCCGCATGGTCTCCAACACCCGGCTGCTTTGGGCACCATGTGCAGGGGGGAGGCCCATGGGCTGTCCGACCTCTGTACGATCCCCAATTCCTCCATCTTCTTGAACTCCTCCTTCGCCAGGCGGAGCTTTTCCGGGGGGATCCTTCGTGCGCGGGCGTGGAGAGGTGGTCCCTGGGTCGGAATGTGGTGCTGTACCCCGTGTCTGGGCATGGCTGCCGTGAACTGCGGTGTCAGAATCGATGGGAAGCCCGCCAGGATTCTGGTGAATTCGTTGTCCGACAGCGTGATGGAGTCCAGGTGTGGGGTCGGCAACTTGGCTTCACCCACGGAGAACGTCTGGAAAGTCTTGGCATGTACCAGTCTTTTCCCTTGCAAGTCGACCAGCAGGCTGTGAGCTCGCAAGAAGTCCGCCCCCAGGAGTGGTTGGGCCACCGCGGCCAGCGTGAAGTCCCACGTGAACCGGCTGGTGCCGAACTGCAGCTGCACTGTGCGGGTGCCGTAGGTCCGTATCGTGCTGCCGTTTGCGGCCCTCAGGGTGGGTCCTGGCTTCCTGTTGCAGGTGTCATACCCCGTCGGGGGCAAGACGCTGATTTCCACTCTGGTGTCGACCAAGAAGCGGCGTCCTGACTGTTTGTCCCAGATGTACAAGAGGCTGTCCTGGTGGCCAGCCGCCATAGTCATTAGCGGCAGCTGGCCCTGGCCCTTGCAGGGTGGGCGACAACGGCGGGCTTCTGTGCCCCACCACTGGTGGTAGAAACACCACTGTTCACTGGCCTCCTCACTCCTGCCTCTGTGTTGTGTGTGCCCCCCCGCCAGGCCTGGTCTGGTCCGCTGTTGGGTGCGTAGCCTGGTAATCTGACCGACTGACGCCACGTTCTCCCTCTTGGCTTTCCACAGCACATCTGCCCAGGCCGCCACCTTCCAGGGGTCACTGAAATCTCCGCCGGCCAGCAGCAGATGTATGTCCTCAGGCAGTTGCTCTAGGAACGCTTGCTCGAACATGAGGCAGGGCTTGTGTCCGTCAGCCAGGGCCAGCATCTCGTTCATCAATGCTGATGACAGTCTGTCTCCCAAACCATCCAGGTGAAGCAGGTGGGCACCCCGCTCACGCCGTGAGAGGCCAAAGGTCCCAATGAGCAGCGCCTTGAATGCTTCATATTTGCCTTCTTCCGGGGGCGACTGTATGAAATCCGCAACCTGGGCGGCCGTCTCCTGGTCAAGGGCGCTCACCACGTGGTAGTAACGCGTGGAATCAGAGGATATCTGCTGAATCTGGAACTGGGCTTCTGCTTGGCTAAACCACACGCGTGGTCGCAGCGTCCAGAAAGTCGGCAGTTTTAGCGAAACTGCGTGAACAGATGAAGAGTCAGTCATCTTTGGCCCAAATCCCGTTTGGACCGTCGGGGTCACCAATGTAGCGATGTGCTACACACAGCGCTGAAATTACAACACGCAGTCGGTAAGTCGTTTCGAGACTAGTTTATTCAAGCTTCGCGGCGCTGGCATTTAAATCCCTAGCGCCCACCCTCTCCGGGCGGAAACGACATCAGAGGCGCATTACCAAAGTCTCCCCCCGCACGCTGGCTATTTGTGAGCCGGTTCGCCTGCGCAGAAAGTGGGTCGCCACAATATGATCAGGTATATCATCATGGGTGTATGGGACTATCGTAAGTGTGGAGAATGGAATATATCAGTGTACAAAGTGCAATATTATCAGGATGGAAAATAGAATATAATCGGTTCAGAGAATCAGTCATTATTAGTGTAGTCAATGGAATGTTAACCATGTAGAAAACGGAGTATTATTGGTTTTATGTATAAAACAATATTGAAACAAAGCAATAGCTGGACAACCTATAATTTAAATGAGTGACAGCATACTCTAAATTCAAGAGGCTAACCCTGATCTTATACTCGTGAGTACCTAAAGTATTCCAGTTCAGTCGGAGTAAAGCCCTCTTTCCCATCAGATGTCTCTCAGTCCAAAACAGCAACAGTTTACTCTTTTCCATGGATGCTGCCTGGCCTGCTGAGTTCCTCCAGCATTTTGTGTGTGTTGCTTCGGATTTCCAGCATCTGCGGACATTCTCTTGCTTGAGATGTCCCTTCCTGCATTTTTTTAAAGCATGTCCTGACATTGCCTCAACTAACTGGCCATAAAATTTGACAGGAGATCATTTTGTGAGAACAAAATTGATCCAATCAACATTAAGAAAGATTAATTATGTAGTCCTTAATGTAACTGGAGAACATACTTCATTCTGATTCTTATGCCTAATGTCTAATGTGTACATCTATGTCTGTTTGAATCAAGTATCAGAAAGCCATAATTTCACTGAGGACACTCCATAAGCGAATAATGCTGGTAGTGCATTATTTTTCATTGACGGTTCAGAATGTATCAGGGGATAGAATGAAAAAAAATCTTCCCTAAAATTATAATCTCCTGTGGTAAGAATTGCTCCAGCTAATGTGGTATTCCATTATCATGGTAAATTCTTTTTACATCACAGTACTGTTGTGTTTTTCTCTGAGTGAAAGGGACCATATTATGTAGACAGTCTGGAAAATGATTTACTTTATTAAGAATGTAAAGTACAGAATTAGAACTTCTAAACCATAAAGACAAAACATCAAGAGGCCACTCAATTCATCGTCTTCATGTGCTAGTCCATCAACCTGGAGTCCACCACCATCTCACTTTCTAAACCTTTCCATGTTTATATTCCAATACAGAATCTTACAAAAGCAGAGGGAAAAGGAATCTGGATATCAAAGGATCGGATGTCAGTTGGTGCACTAACCAGTACTGCACACCTCCATCTCAGTCACATGCAGGATTCACAAGAAGAAAAACTTGTATTCATATTATTTCCTTTGCACCCTTGAGAACTATTAACATATTTCATAGTCTATTAATCGGCAAAGTCAATCTACCATTTTAACTGGGATCTTTGTATTAAATTTCTGGTCACCTTTCATAACCAGCTGTTTCAAAGGTAATTTCTTGCACACGCTCATGCAAAATCAGATTTAGAAGAATTAATATCCTAGTCAGGTAATAGCCATTGACTGTCACCTACCTCCACCCAGTGTCCTTGAGACTGCATCAACAGTACCACAGAAGGATCAGATTTATTGAGGGTATCTCTGTCCAGCAAAGATTTGCAGGCAACACGAAGCTCCACTTTGGACACACAGGGAGCTGTAACAACACCAAGTGGGTTTGGCGACACTCTGCCTGTGAGCTCAGTCATCTCCGCACCAGACCAGGAGCAAGGAAACAGCACTGAGAAGATCTTAACAAGAGACTAACGGAGACCAGTCTACTAGCAAGATTCTAACACTCAGGCCTTGTACTGGAGTGTTGTACCCGCAGAATGACTATAAAGTCATTTGAAGATATGAAAATGGTAGAGATTGTTTCATTGGAATCAGTTTCTATCCACTCTAGGATCCCCCAATCCAGCTTCTGCTAATATCTCGATTCTTCCATGTTGAAAGTCCAGGAATTAAAGAGAAGTAACTTGGATCATCAGCAACACTTTCGGACAATGGAACACTTCAGTTGGAGTCTGAAGCACCTGAAAATAAATCAAACAAGCATTTTGTTATCATAAAACTCACATTCTGGTGTATTTATTTTTCTCAAGTTACTTGACTGAAATTATGGGCAACAATTTCATTCCTTAAATAGATCACTTTGCTCAGAACATAATCTGTTCAATCCTGCTGGAAGAACAAAATAAGCAAAGGAAATTGGCGGGTAAGATGTTGGAAATAAAGACAAACATTTAAACAAATCTCCTCAATGTTCATGTCATCAGAATATAAAATAAAACTATATTAATAATTCATTGACTAATTATTGGTTGATATCTTAATAACTCATTAAATAAATAAATTAAACTAGGATAGTTATGGCTGGACAGATGATGTTTTGCAGTAACTGAGCGCTAACGGAACCATGAAGAAGTAAGTGTCTACAGTTTGACGAACTTCAGCTCAGAATCGATGGAACTGCGATCGTCACACGCCGGTGATAATAAACCTGATTCTAGTTCTGATGTGTACACTGACGATTGGTGCTGGCTAAAGATTTGGTTCAAGAGTCACGCCACTTTGATTGAGGTGCAGAAATGGTCAGTCCAAAGGAACAGAATGCTGTGATCACATGTGAAGCAAGTTAGAAATCCAGAAAATGGAATCCAAGCCCATGTTCTGCAGATACCAAGTTCTTGTGGTCCATGGAGATGAAGGCAAAGTCTGCAGAGAAGGTGAGCAACCCCATCACAGCACTGTGGCATTGCTGTGGGGGGATGTTCACAAAGAACGCAGTTGTGATAGGAAACAGGATAGGGCAGGATATAAGCTCAGTGCTTTGCAGGTGAAAACATGCCTCATGAACTATGTTGCTTAACCAATGTAAGGTTTATGAGGCTGAGGAGGAACTTGGTGAGAGAGTAAAGATCCATTTTCTAGTCCATGAAGAAACGCATCACATGGGTAGAACTAAGGTCATTCTGTGATCAGGTAGGAATCCAAATTAAACTACAACTAGAGCCATATGCACATTGGCATAGCATCGACAAGTTCGGGGAGCTAAATTCACAGCTCAAAGGTTGGTATAGGAGATGTTGTTGCATGAACAAAGTCACCAGAGAGATGCATTTGGTAGATATAAAAAGTAGTTTGATTTGATACACTCACTCGTAAATAAGCTGATAGCCTTTTGGGGGGGGGGGGGGGAGAGAGAGAGAGAGAGAGAGAGAGAGAGAGAGAGAGAGAGAGAGAGAGAGAGAGAGAGAGAGAGAGAGAGAGAGAGAGAGAGAGAGAGAGAGAGAGGATATAGGATGGAGAGTGAAGGAGGGAGGGGAGAGTGGGGGAGGGGGAGGAGGAGAGGGGAAAGAGGTGAGAGGATGGGAGAGGGGGAGAGAGGGCGAGAGAGGGGGGAGAGAGGGAGAGAAGGAGAGAAAGAGAGCGACCCTTTTGGAGCAAGACGTCTGCTTGACCAAACGCTACATGATATTTTATATGCTAAAGATCAAAGAAAACTTCAGGACAACTCCTCACTTACAATGCTTCCTTTGAACTACACACCACATTCACACCTCCCTCTTGGCACTCACACAACAGACACAAATATACACAAATAATTAATTTAAATCGGTGTTCTCTGGTCTTCCAATTAACCTGGTTCACAGTTTTTAAGAGCCCCTTGTTCAGAGCTGCATTTTAGATTTAATTCTCAGTTCAAATTCACATCTAAAGACTGGTAACTGAAGTCATTTGCTGACATTATTTGCTCTATGAGCGAACCCCAGAAAACACTCTTACAGGAGAGGCAGGTTCAGTTATGGGATAGTGGCACTAATACTGGGAAGGCAGAACTGTTCTGTTGGGTTTGGCTTCATTTGAATGAACTGGAGCAGGCGTCCTAGTGAATTAGACCTATGGGTAAGACAATATACAGGGGGGATAATAACCAGAACCGATCAGGTACAGACTGCCCTATAGATATAAGAGAACTATGCACCAATTAGCCTGATATCAATGTAGGGAAACAAAATGAACACACATAGGACAGGATACAAGTTAAAGGAGATGCGGTTGGAAGACACTGATCTTCTTTACACTGGAATACTGTAATAATGAGGTGCTACAGGGACTGGTGCTGGGACTGCAGATGTTCACACCACGTCTGTAACCGGGATGCGGGGATCAAGTTCAATCTAATCAGATTTACTACAATATCTGTTGGGAGTGTGGCTGTGAAATTGAAAGGTGTTGATGTTTCAAGTTCCTGTGTGTCAGGATCTCTGAGGATCTAACCTGGTCCCAACATATGGATGCAGCTATAAAGAAGGCAAGACAGTGACTACACTTCATTAGGAGTTTGAAGAGATTTGGCATGTCAACAAATACACTCAAAAACTTCTATAGATGCACCGTGGAGAGCATTCTGACAGGCTGCATCACTGTCTGGTATGGGGGGAATGCTACTGCACAGGACCGAAAGAAATTTCAGAAGGTTGTAAATTTACAAAGTACTCAGGACATCTTCATGGGGTGGTGTCTCAGAAAGGCAATGTCCATTATTAAGGACCTCCAGCACCCAAGGCATACCCTTTTCTCACTGTTACCATCAGTGATTCAAGAACAGCTTCTTCCCCTCTGCCATCTGATTCCTAAATGGACATTGAACCCTTGGACACTACCTCACTTTTTTTAATATACAGTATTTCTGTTTTTTGCACAATTTTTAATCTATTCAATACATGTATATTGTAATTGATATACGTATTTATTATTATTATTATTATTATTATTATCATTTTTTCTATATTATGCATTACATTGAACTGTTGCTGCTAAGTTAACAAATTTCACGCCACGTGCCTGTGATGATAAATCTGATTCTGATTCTGATGTTTTAGGGGCCCTAGAAGAGCTTCAGCATAAATCATTGAGAGTTAATGTACAGACACAGTAAGCCTTTATGTGAAATTATGTCGGGAGCTTGTGAGACTGTACCCAAAATGGCGTCCACAGATTTGGTCTCTTATCTGAGGAAGGATATGTATGCTAAATAAAATTCGATGAAAGCTTGCCAGATTGATCTCTGAAACCGGAGGATGGCTGGTCAGAAAAGATTAAACAAATGGGACTTGTACTCCCTAGAGTTTAGAACAATACGGGGTGATCTCAGTGAAAGTTGCAAAATTCTTATGGAAAACAAATACAGGAATCTGAAACAAGAACAAAAATGCTGGAAGATCTCAGCCAGTCAAGCAGCATCTGTGGACAGAAAATCAATTAACATCAGTGACAATTCCTTACATTCTCAAAGGCCTTAAGAAGATTGATTCACGGGTATCCAAAACAAGAAGTAACTGTATGAAAATAAGGGGCTGGCAATTCAGGGCAAAGATGAGATGGAATTTCAGCATTCAGATTGCAGTGAATCTTTGGAGTCCTCCACCACTGTGAGCTGTGGAAGATAAAAGACTGAGTGTAAAAGGGACATAGCCTCAAGATTCAGGGGAGTAGATTTAGGACGGAGATGAGGAGGAACTGCTTTTCCCAGAGAGTGGTGAATCTGTGGAATTCTCTGCTCAATGAAGCAGTGGAGGCTATCTCAGTAAATATATTTAAGACAAAGTTGGATAGGTTTTTGCAGAGTAGGGGAATTAAGGGTTATGGGGAAAAGGCAGGTAGGTGGAGATGAGCCATGATCTGATTGAATGGCGGAGCAGGCTTGACGGGCAGCTGGCCTACTCCTGCTCCTGTTCCTTATGTTCTAATGTTCTTATGTATTCAAAATGGTCAATTGAGTTGTAGATCTGAAGGAAATTAAAGAATGCGGACTTAAAACAGAAGAAGTACTTTGTAAAAGATCAGCAGTAATCTGATTGAGTGGTGGAGCAGGGGGACAGAAGGTGAAACAGCCTGCTACAGCTTTCATTTCATTACATATACTCGTTCATTGCTCTCATCAGTTTGATTCATGCATTCATTCACTTTGTACAGAATTACAAAATTACATCCTGCTTGATTTTGATGTAATAAAATTCCAGGTGCAAATCAACCAGTCCTTCATATTGTCTGTGTTTACAGTCTAGTATCATCTGCCTTTAATTTCCTGTTATTTATATTTACAATGGATCAACTCATCTTATTCAGTATCACAAATGCTTTCCTTCAAATATTAAAGTTCTGCATCTCCTGCACCTCAGATGGTCAACTGGAGAAGGGCCAATTTCAACAGGAGGGAGAAGAGTAAGAAACTTAAAGCCATGAATAACAAAAAGGTAGAGAGAGTAAGACAGAGAAAAAGCAGATGACAGATGGCTTCAAACAAGTGAGAATCAGAAAGATAACAGACAGAAAATAAAAAAGGAAATCAGAGGGGCAAAGAAAGAAGATGAGGAAAGACTTCTTAAAATGCTGGATCGTAAAGTTCAGTTCTGGGTGCCATGTATTAGGAAAGATGTAAAGGTTTTAGAGATAGTGCAAGGAAATATCACTAGAGTGACTCCAGGGTTGGGGAGAATTTAGTTATTGTGGTTGAAAAGCTGGGACTGCCCTCCTCAGCAAAGAGAGGGGGCAATGGTGGGGGAAGTGTCAATAGGTTTTAAGGAAAACTGGGTAAGTTTTCTTAAAGGAAATAAGGTGCAGTGTTGGGGGGAAGGCTTGAGATTGGGAATAGTGAGATTGCTTTTATACGGAATCGATGAGCTAGAGCAGAATCAAAGAAGCAAATGTTCTGCTTCTATGCTGTAGCTGTTTAGTAATTCTGAAATACCGCAATGCAATTCTCATTCAACAAACATTGCTATGCTTTACAAAAAGAAAACAAAACAAATAAATAATTGTTTCTTGTTGTATACCACCTAGGGAAGGAAACATTGATTTAAAATTATGTGGCAATCTGCAAAGTTTGATTCAGAAACATTACTCAGAGAACATCCTTTTTTAGTGAAATTAGATATTGGATACCTTAAATGATACAACTGCAACATAACAGCAGAACGATACCCTGAATTACATCTTATATTATTCCTATCCTTATTAAAAATGTATGGTCTCTGATTTATTGGGAATCTCTAGACAAGGTCACAAAATATTGAAAGGGTTATTCAATGTCTTTTAAGTTTATTTCTCTTAGAGACTATTAACAAGTTTGTCTCATTATATGCCCGACCACATTCGGTGACAAACACAGGTAAAGCTTCAAAGGTTGTAGCATTCATTCCATACAGACTAAAATAAAGTCAATAAAGTCAAGCTACATGATATCGCTAACAGCTGCATGCCATGATTGACAGTTTCATGATCCCTGTGATCATCCTGTTCTGTATTGGTCTTTTATTTTGCACAATACAGCCAAATGACCTGACATTAATTTCTTTTGCTGAGGATCAATTCATATAACCTCTACTTGAGGAAAACCATGTTAATTTTGATGCTCTCTACTGTTGTGAGTGCAATCTAAACTCAATATATTGCATTGTCCATGAATTAAGCAATCACATTTCAAACCCCATCACATTCTTCAGAATTTAGTGCCAAGTTCCACTTCCTTATGTTTTTTTCCTTATTTTTTCCTTATAATTTTGAAGGTCTGATACCAAGATTTCTACACACACTATTCCAACTAGGATGTAGTGATTTACAAAATGCTGATATATTTGATTAATTGTAATGAGACAAATTCTTGTGCACGGTGAAGAATTACCACATGAACTAAATTCTTTTAGGAATGATTGATAATCCAACATAAATCATATTCCATATTACATAATAGGGACGATTAATAGGGTGAATTTGGCTGTTCACTCAAATGCTTTAACACGTTGATAGAAATCAAAACCCATCAGCCGTGTCATTACTTTAGGACCTAATAGATTACTGAATACATGATTGACTGTTAAGGAGACATTGACAGTCTAACAGTTATAGAGTTATCTGAAGGCAGAAACAATAATAAACTTGGTCTATATCAAACCACAAGTATTTGCATTGATTTCCCCCCAAATTAACAGATTTTATTTCAATTCAATTTCATAATTAGTCAACTTGGAATATAAATGTCAGGCAGCTGGTTATCATGCCCTGAGGTTAGAGAGCTATCTGTGTGTGTGAGTGAGAGAGTGGATGGGGAGGTGGGAGAGAGGAAGGGGGTTGTTTTTGCTGTTGCTTTGTTGCTATTGTTCTGCTGTTCTGCCAAACATCGTGGACATGCTGCGTTCGCACCGGAATGCGGGCAGATGCTTGCGGGCTGCCCCCAGCACCTCCTCAAGTTGTGTTGGTCATCACTGCAAACGACGCATTTCACTGTTTGTTTCAGTGTACGTGTGAGAAATAAACAAATCTGGAATTACTGTGCTCTTCAATGCTCTAAAGGTATATGTTGTTCTGGCCAATCAAATCAAATCAACTGTACACTCCTGGTGGCCAAACATTTTAATTCCGATTCCTGTTCCCTTTCCGGCATATCAGTCTGTGGCCTCCTCTTCTGCCAAGATGAGACCATCCTCAGGGTGGAGGAGCAACACCTTATATTCCATCTGGGTACCCTCCAACCTGATGGAATGAATATTGATTTCTCCTTCCGGTGAACAAATTTCCTTCCCCCAACCTCCTTCCCCAGTCTGACCTTTCATTTCTTCTCAATTACCTATTATTTTCCCCGTGTCCCCTCCTCCTTCCTTTTCCCCTAATGTCCACTCTCCTCTCCTATCAGATTCTTGACCTTTTCCCACCCACCTGGCTTCACCTAACAACTTCTAGCTAGCCTCCTTCCCCTCTGCCCACCTTTTACCAGTCCTGAAGAAAAAGTCTCTGAAAGGTTGACTGTCTAATCAATTAGCACAGAGGTGCTCATTGCTGGCTGGTGGCGTAGTGGCATCAGCACTGGACTTTGAGGCCAATGGTCCTGGGTTCAAATCCAGCTGGCTGCACACTTTCCATTGGTGCTGGGTTGAACATTGAGCTAGCAATTTGTAAAAAACAGACAAGCAAAGGAAATGGCAAAAATATACTACGTAGATGCTGCCTGACCCTGTTGAGTTCCTCCAGCATTGTGTGTGTGTGTTGCTCTGGATTTGCAAACTCTCTCGTGCTTCAACTCCTCATATATACCTCTCATTTGCTTCTACTGTGACTTCACTGCATGCGCATGAATTTAGCTCATTGGCTATGACCTAATGTCCAAAAAAACTTGTCTAATACATACTGTATATATCAGACTTTTCTCACAACACAGGAATGTTATATATTTATAAGACTCAAATGTTTAATTGTTATGGAAGATGTTATCAGTGGGTAAATTAAATATAATTCAAGGTTATATTTGAAAATTGAAAAATAAGTGATTCTATTTAATTCTGCAAATTTCAATACTCAATGGAATTTATATTGTGAGTACAAAATTACTGACAGAAAAGTAATGACTGGTTTTTTTAAACTAGGTTAAGAAATAGATTAATTATATAGCAAAGTAGTAGTTTCAATAGTATTCCAAAAGTGCAGAGCATTTGCTTTATGCTATTCAGATAACTTTCTAATTATTTTTAATTTAAGAAAGATGGAGAGATGGAAAATTAACCAGAATCCTACTGAGGAATGGACAAAATGATAAAAGGGAGCCAGAAGGATTTCTTATTAAGTCACGCCAATCCAACAGAGCTAAATATTATGAGGAGACCAGTACAATGGTAAAGTTTATATTTATATATATGAATTTCCAAAGGTCTTCAATTAAGTTACACACTAGAGGGTATTAAGAAAAGCAGAATTATGCATTTTTATTTAACTGACTAAAAAGCAGGAGCAAGAAGGAAAACTAATTCTGTTCATTTAAACTTGAGTCCATATCTTTCCCAACCAAAAAAATCTAAAATTGTTTATCTTGAAAAGACCAGGCCAGTTGAAACCAAAAAATGCTGAATTAAAGCCAGCAAATATGATTTTCTGAATGCCGTAGTATAATACAATCTATGTGGCTTATCAGTAGAGCTGGTAAACTCTTGACCAAATTATGAAACCACATTCCCTTCCTTCTATATTTGGTACAGTTCTAGTTCAACAGATATTTTATAGCCAAACAATATATTGAAGGCATGCAATTGAAGAAACATGGTAATGCTGTTCAGCGATGGGCAAAATTCCATGTGACTTCTCTTATTCAGTATGACTGCATCACCAGAATAATTCTACCAAAAACAACATGAATGCTAAGGTGAAGTAGCATGAAGACTTCCGCCGAGAAAGCATAGAACACTTTCGGGAATAAGATACCAACTGATGCTTCAGCAGTTACTCTGACAACCTTGGATGATTGGTTCAAGGAAACTGTGGCTTTTATCGTAATCTTCAAGCAGAAGGAACAGTTAAGTTTAATTTAAGAAGTTTTGATCATCAGCAGGGACAGTTATGACCACTGAGCCTCATTTGAGCAAGTGCAGAGAAATGCAATATAGATAAATCTGAAGCAAGATTGGTGAAATAGAGGATATAATATATCCACCGTCATGGAAAACATTATTTTCCTAGGGGATTATAGCTCGATCAGAAAATGGTATGGATTCTTGTAGTGTAAAATTCAAATCTTATTATTTTTACATTAGGTATTAAAGAATTTTGAGGTAAGAGTAAAGAAAGGGATCCAAAGTGTTTCTTTTTTAATGTTGCCCAGTTGCAAATAGAGGAATACTTACTTATATATGGCTATTACTGGCAACTGCAGCATTTAGTGACGTCTCTCCAGTTGCCTTTCCTAAGGTTGGGCAAGCTGCCCCATCACATCAAATGAAATGGGAACGTTGTTCTATCTAAGTCCATGCTTACTGACTTGCAGGGTATTTCCAGCAAGTGCTTCTCTTTAATTCAAGATAAACTTGTATGTTCTGCATCCAAAGCTCAAAATGGGATGTATCAAGCTGTCTTTAATCACACCAAATCCTGCTAAATATGCTGTTTAATATATCACCTCTGTGATATTGTTCTGAATTTGTTTTGTTATATTAACACCCCCCCCCCCCAAAAAAAAAAGACTGTTACATATGCTGGAAATGTAAAATGGACACATTGGAGAGTGCAGATGGTGGAATCCGGAGCCACAGACAATCTGGTGGAGGAAGTCTGCGAGTTGAGCAGCAGCTGAGGTGCCTCTTCTCACCTCCCCACCACACCCCCTCCCCTCCACCCCTCCCCGCTGAGTTCCTTCGGCAGATTATTACTGGGAAACCCGAAAGGTCGTCAATTTGAAACACCTGATGCTGTTAATCTCCCCGCCGACGCTGCCTGGCGTTTTGAGTATTTCCAGTGCTTTCTCTTTTCGTGTTTAGGTCTCCATCTACTGCCATTGAGCAGATTAGTTCCAACAACGGGGCAGGTGAGCGCCGTAGAACTGAATTAACCCTCTTCCATCGGATTATTTGCTCGGGTATGAAATTAAAGTCCCGAGGAAGGGTCTCGACCCGAAACGTCGACTGCTTGTTCCTTCCATGGATGCTACCCGACCTGCTGAGTTCCTTCAGCATTTTGTGTGCGTAGCTATGTACAGTATAAGTTTCCCGAAGCCTGAGTTGTGAACGAACATCTCGATACCAGTTTAGCATCATATATGGCAGAATAGTAACCATTCATCCATTTATGAGATGAAGAAGTTACATTAATGTGCCAGGAAAGAGGACGAGCAGACAATCCCACATTGGAAATTCTGCGCTGAAATGCAATGTTTTCTCTGGTCCTGTGGCATCTCTGCACACCGCAGTGTTCATCTCCCTCGCTCCATGATTATTTCTGAGCAAAGTCACTAGATTACAAGATCGTGTTTAAATTTGTTTTCATTGCTTTATAACCGATCTTTCGCACTCGGATTAAACCACAACAATCACCAGCCAGTTAGAATAGTTTCTTACAGGAACAGTCCCGATCCCCGATGCTGAAATGCCGCGCTTAGAAACATTCAGGTACAAAATATTACGAACAATAAGTAAGTTTTTTTTCATGGAAAAGCTTCGTATACACAGTCATAAACAATACCAACGTGCCCCTGACATTATGAAGACGATATACTTTAAACAAAAAATTGTAAATTGCCGCGGAAAAAATTGCTACCAAATCTAGTTAAACGACGCACAGTCCGAGCTGATATGGGGAAGTTAAAATGATACAATGATATAAATAACGGAGATTAATTTTATAAAAAGCGACTTGATTTGTTTGCGTTTACTGAAAAATTGCAACAACTTCAAATTTTACCCGCTGCCGGGAGGGTAATTCTACTATTCAGATTTTTCCGGTTGATTTTGATTTCGTCGTTACTATACTCAAATTTAATAGTTCAAGCGCTCTCCTATAGCATGCCATAACCATAAAAGCACGGTTCGGACCAAAAATACCTGGAGTGCGAGTCCCGATTTCAGTCGTGCGGGTTCTCGGTTCGCCCGTGCTCAGAGATGAGATCCCCAGTTAGTGAGAGGCAGAGTGAAACACTGAGAGATGAAGGGGGAGCTGCAGGTCTCAGTTATTCCACTCGCTCAGTCTCCACGGCACAGTGGCAGCTACCACCAACAGCCGCGCCAACCGATTTCTCTTGATCCTCCAGTAAAAATGGACATGCCTTCCTTTCCCATTTGACATTTGAAGCCTAATCCAGTTTTTTTTTTAAAAAAACACCGATACTGCTTCAAAATCATTCTAAATAAAGTTATAAGACATAGCAGCAGAATTAGGCTATTCGGCCCATCGAGTGTACTCTACCCATTCCATCAAGGCGGATTATCCCTCTCAATCCCATTTCCCGACCTTCTCCCCACAACCTTTGACCTCCCCCTTACGAATCAAGAACCTCTCAATCTCAGTTTTAAATATGTCCAATGATTTGGCCTCCTCAGCTGTCTGTGGCAATGAATTCCACAGATTCACTCCATCCCCCCCCACCCCCCCCCCCCCCCCAACTTTGGCTAAAGAAATTCCTCCTCATCTCCGTTCTAAAGGGGTGTCCTCGTATTCTGAGGCTGTGCCCCCTGGTGAATCCCCCTATCACCACTGCACTCCTCTTCTTCCCCCCATCCCTTCTGAGACACAGAGCCAGACTCAGACCTAGCCACTGCAGCTTCCTCCTAGCGGGTGTTAACACCTACCTCCATGGTATCCAAATCAGTATCCTTATTATTGAGGGCAGCAGTCTCAGGGGACACTGCACTGTCCACCAATTTCATTTACATCTCCTGATAGGAGGCTACCTGCCTCCTGCAACTTAAAGAGTGGCTACCTCCCTGTAGCACCTATCACCCCCTCATTCTCCAGTCTGAGCTGAAGGGCATCCACTATAAAGAATACAGTGCAGATGGCACTAAAATAGGTGGGATATAGACATTGAAGACAGGCATCAAAACTATAGCGAGCTCTTGATCAGATGAGTAAGTGGGCCAATGGAGTTTATTTCCTGTAAGTGTAAGGTGTTGGATTTTGCAAAGTCAAATCTAGTTTGGATTTTCAGTGAGCAGCAGGGCCCTAGGAGTGTTGTAGGACAGAGGTTCCTTGAAAGTGGAATCACAGGTAGACAAAATGGTGAAGCTTTTGACGTGCTAGCCTTCGTCAGCCAGGGCAATCAGGGTAACAGTTTGGAGGTCGTGGTGTGGTTGTACAGGACACCGGTGAGGCTGCGCATGGAGTACTGCAATCGGTTTTGATCACCCTGCTACAGGAAAGAAGATATTAAACTGCAAAGACTTGGGCTCCACAGCTGTCTGTGTTAATGAATTCCACAGATTCACCACTCTCCGGCTAAAGAAGTTCCTCCTCATCTTTTTTCTAAAAGGATATCCTAGACTCTCCCTTCATTGAAAGCATCCTCTCCATGTCCATTCTGTACAGGCCTTTCAATATTCAGTAGGTTTCAATGAGATCCTTCCTCATTCTCCCAAAATCCAGTGAATAGGGGCCCAATTCTCCTCATGTATTAAACCTTTAATTCCCGTGATCATTCTTATAAACCTCCTCTGGATCCTCTCCGATGCCAGCACATCGTTTCTTAGATATGGAGCCCAAAACTGTTTGCAATCCTCCAAATGTTGTCAGACCAACACCTTATAAAGCCTTAGCCATCCTTGTACTTGTATTCTAGTGCACCCTGAAATTAATGCTGACATTGTATGTGGCTTCCTTACTCAACCTACCAGGTAAACTTTTGGGGAATCTTGCACTAGGATTCCCAAATCCCTTTGTATTACTGATTTCTGAATTTGTTCCCGTCTAGAAAATAGTGTATGCCTTTATTCCTTCTACCAAGGTATATGACCATATACGTACTTCCCTCCGCTGTATTTCATCTGCCAACTTTTTTTGCCCTTTCTCTTAATCTATCCAAGTCATTCTGCAGACTCCTAGCTTCTTCAGCACTATCTGTTTCTCCACCTATCTTTGTATCATCTGCAAACTTGGCCACAAAGCCAGCAATTCTGTTATCCAGATCATTAACATATAACAGGAAAAGTAACGGACTTGCTGACCACCGCGTAGAACACCACTTGTCACCAACAGCAAACCAGAAAATGCCCTTGTGTTCCCACCATTTGCCTTCCTCCAGTCAGCTCATCTCCTGTCCATGCTCATATCTTTCCTGTAATACCAGAGGCTCCTATCTTGCTTAGCAGCCCCATGTGTGACACTTCGTTAAAGGCCTTCTGAAAATCCAAGTAAACAACATCCACTGACTCTCCTTTGTCCACCCTGCCTGTTAATTTCTCAAAGAATTACAACAGATTTGTCAGGCAAGACTTACCTTAACCACAATGACTTCAGCCTATTTTGATCAAGTGCTTCCAAGTACCCCAAAACCTTATCATTAATAATAGACTCCAACATCTTTCCAACTACTGAAATCAGGCTAACTGGCCTAACATTTCTTGCCTTAAATCTCCCTCCTTTATTAAAAAGTGGGGTGACAGATGCAATTTTCCAGTTATCCAGAATCTAGTGATTCTAGTTGCTGGTCTCATCCACAGTGAAGACTGATGCAAAATGCCTATTCAGGTCACTTGCTATTTCTTTCTCCCCCATTACTATTGCTCCAGTGTCATTTTCCATCAGTCCAATGTACAATCTTGCAAATCTTTTACTCATTATACTGTACATCTGAAAAACCTGTGGTACCCAATTTTATATTTTTTACTAACCCACCTTCATATTTCATCTTTTTCTCTCCTTATTGCTTTGTAGTTGCCTTCTGTTGGTTTTTAACAACTACCCAATCCTCTAGCTTCCCACTAATTTTTGCTCTATTATATGCCCTCTCTTTGGCTTTTATGCTGTCTTTGACTTCCCTTGTCAGCCATGGTTGCCTCATCTTCTTCATCTTTGGGACAAACGAATCCTGCATCTTCTGAATTACTGCTAGAAACTCTAGCCATTGAATCTGTACTGTCATCCCTGCTAATGGCCCTGAAGAAGGACTGAAACATTGACTCTTTGTTCATTTCCCTGGATGCTGCCTGACCTGCTGAGTTACTTCAGCATTTTGTGTGCCTTGCTTTGGATTTTTAGCATCTGCGGAGTTTCTTGTGTTCATGCAATGCCTTTCTGGTTCCCTTTGTGTCTCCTCCATAGTGCCAGACCTTCAGGATTTCCAAACTTTACTTTACTTTATTGTCACCAAACAATTGATACTAGAGCGTACAATCATCACAGTGATATTTGATTCTGCACTTCGCGCTCCCTGAAATAGAAACAACGGGATGTCAGAGTTTCACTGCATCCTCAACTCAGAAATGTTATTCTGTACTAACTGGTTCACAAAGCATCCACCAATGAGACAGTTTCCCTCTTTCAAATCTGCTTAACCCAATCATAATCTTTCAACATTTGTCTGTACAACATTTCTACCAAATAGAGAATGAGCTAGATGGAGAATAATCCCAGCTTTTTCAGTCTGACATTATAGTTGAAATAACTCATCCTCAACCTTGAAACTCTTCCGGTAAACCTTTCCTGCACTCCAAGATCTTCATATTCTTCACAAAGTGTGGACCCATATTTTTTATGCAGATATAAAGTGGGGTACAGCCCTATGCCTAACTCCGTATGTCTTTGGAACGTGGGAGGAAACCGGAGCACCAAGAGGAAACCCACACAGTCACGGGGAGAATGGACAAGCCCCTTACAGACAGCAGTGGAACTGAACCGGGCTCACTGTTGCTGTGATAGCTTTACACTAATCCCCACATAACCATGCTGTCTTTGATTCCTTTATTCTTTCAGATTTTAATGCATGGCTTGGATTTTGCAGCATATGCCTTGAGAGATTATGTTCAACTAACTGAACAGCAACTAGCTTACTTGAAGTACCAGGGAGACTGAAAACAGAAATATTCAAAATCCATTCAATAAGGTTGCAGATAAAAGAATTGTCATCAAGATTGAAGGCCATGGAATAGCACAGCATGATAAAAGCTAGTAAATATTAGCTCTTAGTATTTCTTAATATACTTTAGTGACTTGGACATGATCTAATTTCAAAATTTGCAGGAGATACACAACTTGGAAATGCAGTTATCTGTGAGTATTGTTATAACGTATCCTCTGGTAATATAGACGGATATATGGAATAATCAGGAAGGTTGTCAATGGAATTTACAGATAAGGAACAGATGTTTGATTAAAGAATGGAAAGTAATATAAAGTAGAGATGAATTTCTAAATTCCAGAACAGAAAGATCTAGGGGCAGATAGTAAGAGAGGATATTACTGAAAGGTATAAGCATATCCTGGATTTATAGAGGCAGAGAGAACAAGAGCAAGAACAGCATGAAAAAATACCTGATAAAACTCCAGTTCAGCCACCACACACTCACTTTACAAAAGATTTGGCACAGGTGCCAGAGATATTTGTCAAAATGAGTTCAGGAGCAAGCCTCTCTAATTATGTTCAAAGTTCAAAGTAAGTTTATTATCAAAGTACATATATGTCACCATAGTTTCATTTACTTGCAGGCACACACAGTAAATCCAAGATACACAATGAAAGACCCAACCCAACGGGATGGACAAACAACCAGTATGCAAAAGACAACAAACAGCAAATGCAAAAGAAAAAGAAATAAGCAATAAATATCAAAAAAGTGAGATGAAGAGTCCTTGAAAGTGAGTCTATATGTTGTGAGAACTCTTCAGTCATGGGGTGAGTGAGTTTGACTGTAGTTATCCCCTTTGGTTCAAGAGCCTGATGGCTGAGGCATAATAATTGGTCCTGAACCTGGTAGTATGGGTCCTGAGGCTCCTGTACCTCCTTCCTGATGGCAGCAGTGAGAAGAGATCATGCCCTGGATGGTGGGGTCCTTGATGATGGATGCTGCTTTCCTGTGACAGCCTTCCGTGTAGATGTGTCCAATTGTGGGAGGACTTGATGGACTGGGCTATATTCACTACTTTTTGTAAGATTTTCTGTTCAAGGGAATTGACGTTTCCATAGCAGGCCATGATGCAACCAGTTAATATGCCCTCTACCACACATCTATATAAGTTTGTCAAGGTTTTAGATGTGGAGCCAAATCTTCACAAACTTTTGAGGAAGTAGAGTGCTACTTATGTGGATGGTTTAGAGCCTAATGCTCTTCTCCTTGGAACAGAATAAATCTGAAAGAGTTGTCAAAGTGAGGAAGGGAAAACTTAGGGAGAGCTTGTTCGGTTTGGAGCAGAGGTCAAGAAATTAGTTGACAATTCTTCTACACAGTGAGTAGTTAGTGGGGAACACACTGTCAGAGTATCAAAGGGGGCAGATTAGATCCTAGTATTTAAAAGGGAGCTGGATAAATATCTGAATTTTCAGGACGATGGGGAGCATACAGGTAGTAAGACCAGGTGGATTGCCCTTGCATTGAGCTGAGTTGACTTGAAAGATTTATGAATCCAATAATCCAACCTCTGATTATGTGATCTCTTATCATTGGCTTTGTTCATCAATTTTCCTCCCCACTGTTGAATCATTTGAACATCTGCTACTTCCAAAATACTGCATCCACAACTCTTCGTTGCTGCAGCAGTGATCACTACCACCACTAAAAAAAAAGTGATAACCAAGCTGATATTTTCTCACCTGTGTGGTTTATTTCTTAGAAATCTCAGACTGCATTGCCTGCATTCTTCTCCAAAGGTATCATCTAAGCTGGCAGGAATTTCAGCAATTTACAAAGCAACATTTCTAGAAAACATCCATTAAAGCTGTGCTCAGTTACATGAAGTCTAGCTAACTTTTAATTAGGTTGTAGTTATAATTACTGCTTATCAAATTATCTGTCCCAATATTCTAATTTTAAGAATATGCGTTACAACTTTACAAACCAAGTTCAAAATGGAATAATTTAAGATATTTCATCTACTTCTAACAGAATGCAATTTCTATATAACATGGGTTAAAGGTAAAACTAATATTTGCCCAATATCTGTCTTGGGATCATGATTATTCCCCACAGTATTTCCAAAACTGTGATATTGAGGTTACAATGCATGTAAATTTAAATCTTTACTTAGCAGTCTATATTCAATTAATTAAAAACTTCTCAGTTTCCTTTCTGTGAAGATTTGATTCCATAGTTGTCTGTTCTACTGGCTTGATTATTTCACAGCTACTTCACTTTGAACAGACCCCTAACAGCCAGAAGCTCAGAAAGGGCGGCTTCATTGATAGATTTTAATGAGAAATTGTTATCAAATGCTTTCAAAAACATTGCGGTTTTTCCATTGACTGAAAATTATGGGCCTCACCCCTCAGATACAATATTTTTAATTGTGCAATTTCTTATTCTATTATTTTTTAATCACTCTCTTATTCAGGGGTTCCTTTACCTCTTTTAATTTTGATTTTGACACTATATTCATTACTCAAACTAACAATCTACAGACTACAATCCTCCATTCTTACATTTTCTTAAAGAAGCACATAATTCTTTGCTTGGTTCAAATTTATCGTGTAAAAGAAATGATCATTTTGGATCTCTACCTCATAGTGACTTCCAGAACAAAATGACAGACTACTCCACAGCCAGCGAAGTGCTGTTTCGATTAAAGGAAAATCTCTGAAACATTCAATTGACCATTTTCAATCAGGGCTGTTTCATTTAGAGCTAACACAAATTGTATCATCAGGAAGCAGAGCTCCATTAGGAATGTTGACATTTCACTGATCGCCTTTTTCTCATGTCATATGCATAGCACAATATGGACTTACAATTACAATATATATTTGACTTTATCACTTATATTAAAGACAAAATATATAAACACAATTTCAATGTCAGAAAGACTGCAGCCTGTTAAGGCAAGATCCTGCTGGTAACAAAGATTGACCAAGTAACCTGAAGCATTACTTTAATTGAGGAATAACCATAAACCAGTCTTTTGGAAATAACCCATTGGTCTTCAAAATTGAACTATGAGGTACTGTATGTTGTATTGTCACAATTTTAGAGTTTATTGAAATGTGATGCTTTCCACTGAGCTATAAGCCTCTGTGTTTGTGATTAGTTCTTTGAAGTGGGCTGCACAACCATGTCTCACAAACATGGACGCTGCCAAATCATCCATAGAAGTCACATTGGCTCCTAAGCCTCATACTGCGGTGAACTACATATACCTGTCTGGACACGCCCCCTGCTGACTGCTCCTGTGGCCCCTCCCACAGACCCCTGCTGACTGCTCCTGTGGCTCCTCCCACAGACCCCTGCTGACTGCTCCTGTGGCTCCTCCCACAGACCCCTGCTGACTGCTCCTGTGGCTCCTCCCACAGACCCCTGCTGACTGCTCCTGTGGCTCCTCCCACAGACCCCCACTGACTGCTCCTGTGGCTCCTCCCACAGACCCCCTGCTGACTGCTCCCGTGGCTCCTCCCACAAACCCCTGCTGACTGCTCCTGTGGCTCCTCCCACAGACCCCCCACTGACTGCTCCTGTGACTCCTCCCACAGACCCCTGCTGACTGTTCCTGTGGCTCCTCCCACAGACCCCTGCTGGCTCCTCCCACAGACCCCTGCTGACTGCTCCTGTGGCTCCTCCCACTGACCCCGGTACAAGAACTGACAGAGTGTCCATTACAGGATGCAGACCATAGAAGTCAATGTAGCAATTAGTTTAAAGATCATGCAGTGAGAGGAAGAGAGAAATAAAGAAGACAAATGAAACTGAGAGGTAAAACCACATCTGTCCCAAAGCGGACAACCTCACTCCTTCTGTTCTATTTTCCCAGTGCTCTGGGGTGCCTGCTATAGCTAGTTCAGACTGCAGGAAGGCAGAAATAATAGCCTGGTAAGAGAAACTTTTTTTTTTGCCAAGTTTGAGGACCTTTCCTTCAGAAGGCCAAAGGCTACATGGGTATACGGAGGATGAATATCACCATCCATTCTGTCTTCACTGAGTGGTCTGAGTGGTTCAAGTTTTCCCCGGTCTCACCAAGAACCTGTAATTGTCAAAAGCACAGGCAGGACAGGAGCAGATCTTTGACTTGTGAAACTGAAGCAAAAGACTTAACCTGTCCTTTGCTTCCATGATCAAATCAATTGTGATTTGGAACTCGGCATCCAAATCCATACAAACAGGTGCATCTTCTGTTACCCCTGAAATTGGAATGGCATTGCTTCTGGAGTGTAAACTCCACAGATTGAGAGGGCCTTGTCATTTCTAAAGATTAGCTCATTCCATGAGGAACTTTGTTAGAGGGCACAGTGGGAAATATGGATAAAAAAATGTCAAGGCAATGATGCAGCCTTTCTTGATATTAGTCCAACAGGAGATTGTCCCTGTCTGGAACCCTTAGTAAAGACCATGCAATCATGAAGTGAATGGAGAAATGTCATTGGATCGTGGAGTCAATTCTTGCACAAAACTCTTAATTGATTTATCACAGAGAGAACTGCTCAATGCAAATAGAAGTTATCTTAATACAAGTAAACAATAATTGTCAGCATTCTGTGAAAATCAATGCTAATAAATTAGGCACTAACAACATAAATCAAGATGGATCAAACTACATTAAAGTGGAAGGAATTTTCCTCAATTTAAAAACCAGTCACTTACAACCATTGGCAACAATTACATTTACTCAAGTCAAGTCACTTTTATTGTCATTTCGACCATAACTGCTGGTACAGTACATAGTAAAAATGAGACAATGTTTCTCAGGACCATGGTGTTACATGACACAGTACAAAAACTAGACTGAACTATGTAAAAAACAACACAGAGAAAGCTACACTAGACTACAGACCTACACAGGACTACATAAAGTGCACAAAAACAGTGCAGGCATTACAATAAATAATAAACAGGACAATAGGGCAAGGTGTCAGTCCAGGCTTCGGGTATTGAGGAGTCTGATAGCTTGGGGGAAGAAACTGTTACATAGTCTGGCCGTGAGAGCCCGAATGCTTCGGAGCCTTTTCCCAGACGGCAGGAGGGAGAAGAGATTGTATGAGGGGTGCATGGGGTCCTTCATAATGCTGTTTCCTTTGTGGATGCATTGTGTAGTGTAAACGTCCGTGATAGCAGGAAGAGAGACCCCGATGATCTTCTCAGCTGACCTCACTGTATGCTGCAGGGTCTTGCGATCCGAGATGGTTCAACATAAAACATAAACATAAAGAGGAATGATGCCTTTAATGTCTTCATTATGAGTCCTTTTTCATCTGTTAAACATCTTGACCACCGTCATTTGTGAGATCATGGTTTCCAAAGGAATGTTTACATTACTTAGCAAATGCAGAAGTTGGCAATCCACAATAAAAACAGAAAATGCTGGAACCACTCAGCAGGTCAGGCAGCTCGTGTTGAAAGTCAATATGTCAAGTTTTGAGACTATTTGTTGGAACCAGGAAAGAAAACCTGAAACAAAAATTACAAAGGGGTTTTGGGAAGGGATAGCTGGAACACAGGGAATATGGTGAGGCCCAGTTTTGCAGTGGAATGAGTTAAGGGGGCAATTAGCAATTGATAACACTTCTTTATGTGTTGGTAATATCAGGGCTGTGGAAAGTGCCCAGAATTCAGGCTGGTCTGACAGTGTAGTAGTGTAACAGCTAAGGAGGGCATAGAGATGGAATGGGATGAAAAATTAAAATCCCAGACAAAAGGAAGCTCAGCCCTTATTTATTTTCACTTGCTGGGGCATCTATAACCAGCATTAATAGTCTCACCATATATGTTGCTGGATATTCAGTGCAGAGATGAAAAGAAATATCTTTATCCAGAGAGTAGAAAATCATTGGATTCTGTGATTAAGAGGGCAATGAAAACTCAGTTGTTATATATATATATATTATATACACACACACATATATATATTTCTTCAGCTGTCAAATGCTCTGCAACACCCTGGGCCACTCGAATGCATTATATAAATACAAGTCTTTTTTTCCTTCTATTTAATGGCCAATGAAAGCTCCTTTTATTTGGCACCTTCGTGGTCAACCTGTAAAATTGGCATCTATTTCAGTATCTTCGGCAAATTCAAACTAAGACAATAAGCAATTTGGCTCAGAATTACATGTTTCTATCCGATCATTGCCCGGCTACATCGCGGCCTATTATGGATTAGAAAATCAGTTATCTCCATCACAGGCACAACCCTACCCACCATCTTCACATAGCAAGGAGGCATCCTCTATCATCAAGGAACCTCACCATCTGAAATGTGCCCTCTTCTGGTTACTACCACCAGGAGGAGGTACAGGAGCCTGAGGACCACACTCATCATTTTAGGAACAGCTTCTTCCCCTCTGCCAGCAGGTATCAGAACGATCCCTGAAACAATAAAGACTCCCTCACTATTCCTCTTCTGCATCACTTAGAATTTATTTTTTGTAACTTAAAGTGATTTTTATGTTTTACACTGTACTGCTGCCACAAAACAACAATATTCATGACATATGTCAGTAATAACAAACCTGATTCTGACTTCCCTTCATTTGTTGGCCAGCCAACTTAGCATTGGAGAACATGCCTTCATTTCAAAGGAAGTGTCTGTTGTAGCAGGGTACTTGGAGATGTTTTTTGAGATGTAAAATAAATCTCTCAACATAAATCTTTCTATCTTCCTCTTCTCAGGTTTCTGAAACCCAAACATGACTCACCTAAACATTTGGTGCTGGCTAACATTGCCCTTCCTACCTAGGCTTTAAATCTTCACCTTACTGACTCAAATGTCAAAGCGTTCTTGCATCATTCCACCCCAACTGTGTAACATTGCAGGGCTGATTTTTTTTATCAATGAAAATAGGATCGTTGTAAATCAGTTCCTGCCTTCGTTGGGTGTGCAATGTGACAACCTATCAGCTTCTTCCTCCTGTTGTGCCAAGTTTATTCTGTTTTGCTGAGACCACGATAGAGACGTGTCTCTCTTCTTCATTTTCTGGCGTGAATCACAGGTGGTTCATCAAACAGAAGTCCGGCATTTGTCCCATTGTCTGTGCCTTTCGTGAAAAAGCTATGCAGACTCATCTCTAATCTCACCCTCCATATAGGTTCAAAGCCCTACAGTTACAGCTTTTCAAGTACATATCCAACTATGTTTTATATGTGACATGAGGTTCAGTCTCAATCACCTTCAGGGTCCACTAGGTGACAAAATGTGTCTTCATCTCCCTTCTAATTCTTCCACTAATTATTTCAAATCTATGCTTCCTGGTTTTTGATGCTCCCATAAAGAAAATAATTCCACAGCTCTGATCCCCTCATCATTTTCTACATCTCAATTAGCTCTCCTTGCTTCCCTCTTCTCTGAAGAGCACAATTCTAACTTATCTAACAATAACACAGGAAATGCTGGACACACTCAGGTCAGGAGGAGTCATTCACCTAAATGTTAATTCAGTCTCTCTTTCCACAGATACCGCCTGACCTGCTGAGTCTCTTCAGCAGTTTCTGTTTTCCTGCTCCAGTTTTCCAGTCAAAGAAATCCCTGTTGATCTCCTTCATAGCCACTCCTGTGCAATCTCACCTGTAGTGTAACCTGACTGCCAGAACTGTCCACAGTACTCACGTTGTGGCTAGTTAGTGTTCTATTATATCTTCATTGTTCTTCTGTCCCCAGGTTTCAGTTGATAAAGGAAACTACACTGCGTGCCTTTTTAAACCTCTTTCATCTCCCCTGATACATTTACAGGACAAATGATACAAGGTCCCATTGTTTCTCCATACCTCTCAATAACCTCCAGTTATTGTATATTCCATTCCCTTATCGCACCCCTATAAGTGAATTACCTCGTAGCTCTCTAGATTAATTTACATTTGCTATTTCCATGCCTGATTTATGTCTTCCTGCGGTTGTAGTTTTGTTCTTAACTGTCAGCCACACTGCCATTTGTTCTGTTACCTGCAAACTTCTTTCTTGTGCTCCCTACATTTAGGTTACAATCAAAAGTTCAAACGTTCATTTTATTAGCGAAGTATACAACTCTGAAATTCTACTTCTCCGGGTAGCCACGAAACCAAGAAAGTAAAGAATGGCGGCACGATCATCAACCCCCAAACCCCCCACTCGCACAAAAATGAACAAAAATTGAAAAGGCACACCAACCCACAAAACCTCCCTCCCCCACAGACAAAAAAAAACAAGAAAGATCCGGTGAAAACGTGGAATATGAAACTTCATAAGACTGATAAAAGTCTATAGTCTAAATCCATATCCAAAAAGCAGAAAACCTGGGTAACATTCTCTGGGATCCTTCCCTCTCCAGAGAAGAGTGATCTCACCTGTGATCAAAAGGTTGTTTCCCCTCTCCATAGCAGAGCAATCCCACCTGTGATCAAAAGGCAGTCTCCCCTCTCCATAGCAGAGTGATCCCACCTGTGATCAAAAGGCAGTCTCTCCTCTCCATAGCAGAGTGATCCCACCAGTGATCAAAAGGCAGTCTCCCCTCCATAGCAGAGTGATCCCACCTGTGATCAAAAGGCAGTCTCCCCTCTCCATAGCAGAGTGATCCCACCTGTGATCAAAAGGCAGTCTCCCCTCCATAGCAGAGTGATCCCACCTGTGATCAAAAGGCAGTCTCCCCTCTCCATAGCAGAGTGATCCCACCTGTGATCAAAAGGCAGTCTCCCCTCTCCATAGCAGAGTGATCCCACCTGTGATCAAAAGGCAGTCTCCCCTCTCCATAGCAGAGTGATCCCACCTGTGATCAAAAGGCAGTCTCCCCTCTCCATAGCAGAGTGATCCCACCTGTGATCAAAAGGCAGTCTCCCCTCTCTGGCAGCAGAGTGATCCCACCTGTGATCAAAAGGCAGTCTCCCCTCTCCATAGCAGAGTGATCCCACCTGTGATCAAAAGGCAGTCTCCCCTCTCTGGCAGCAGAGTGATCCCACCTGTGATCAAAAGGCAGTCTCCCCTCCATAGCAGAGTGATCTCACCTGTGATCAAAAGGCAGTCTCCCCTCTCTGGCAGCAGAGTGATCCCACCTGTGATCAAAAGGCAAACAGTTGGTGCTTACCTTCTGCATTGGCCTCAATGTTTCGATCTCCTTCGTCACTTTAATCAGCGAACAGTGGAAGCTTTAATTGGTGAAACGGATTTGAACATCGGCTCACGCCCCGCAGCCTTCTCGCCACAAAGTTCGCTCGCACTGTCTCTACCTCCCAGAATCCTCTTTGAGACTGAAGAGTGCTGAAACACCCAAACAATCTCCAAACAGCAAATCACAGGCTCTAACAGTTCCAGAGTCACACTCAGTATGAAAAATAAATGTAAAAGACATGAAGGAAGTGAGATATGTGGTTTCATGATCTATCCAGAAAATGTCGACTGAAGGAGCATTGTATGTAGGCACCATCCTGACTGGAAACCATCGATATAAGACATAAGACCAGAATTAGACAATTTGACCCATAGAATCTGTTCCGCCATTCAATCATGTCTATTATTTTCCTATTTCCCTCTATATTCATTCTCCTGCCTTCCCCCTGTAACTTTTGATGCTTTTGCTAAAAAAAGAACCCAGCAACCTCCATTTTAAATATATCCATTGACACGGCCTCTGCAGACATCTGCACCAATGAATTCCATAGATTCACCAGCCACCAGCTAAAGAGGTTTGTCCTCATTTCTGGTCTAAAGGCATGCACGTCTATTCTGAGGCTGTGTCCTCTGGTTGTAGACTCTCTAACTATTAGAAGCATCGTCCCTACGTTGAATCCCAGAAAGTTTATTCACAAAAATCATTGCTCTCTGCTTCATGGCACTGAACCAGTTTGAATCCAACTGACGAAGGGTCTCGGCCCGAAACGTCAACAGTGCTTCTCCTTATAGATGCTGCCTGGCCTGCTGTGTTCCACCAGCATTTTGTGTGTGTTATTTGAATCCAACTTGTTACTTTCCTTTCGATTGCATGGCTTTGACTTTTTTCAATGATCCTGCCATGTGAGAACTTGTTAAAAGTTTTGCAAAAATCTACATTGACTTCGAAAACATTCTGCCCTCAACAACTTTCCTTATCACCTAATCATAAAATTTAATCTTGTTTGCAACACAGCATTCCATTAAGTGTTTGCCTGCTGACTGCCCTGATTACCCTAAGTGAAGTTTAATACTGTTCTTCAGATTGTCAATCATTTGTGCACCACTGAAGTTACACCTTGCTCCATTTTCAAACAGGATACATTGATATTCCTCCACCACTGCTGTCATCAGAGAGTTTGAAAAACTTGTAGCCTCCTCAGTTCTTTTTCTTGCTTCTTCTAACAGCCAGGCCTGGCAATTCATGACAGGGATAAACTTCCTAATACTTGCTCTTCTGCTGTGTTCTTCCCATCCAATATTTCACTTAACTGCCTGAACTACGTGGTCAGTATCATCAACCTCCTTTGCAAAGCCAGCTGCAAAGTACTCATTAAGAACTGCATCCCCATCCCCTTTCTCCATGCTCAGTTACAAAGGCCCTTACTCGTTCCTATTAGTTATAAAATATTTTTTGACCTTGTTTGATTTTACTGCCGATATTCAATTGATATTGCATCCTTCTGGTCATCATTTCCCTTTTAATCTTACCATATAACCATATAACAATTACAGCACAGAAAAAGGACATCTCGGCCCTTCTAGTCCATGCCGAACACTTACTCTCACCTAGTCCCACTGGCCCGCACTCAGCCCATAACCCTCCATTCCTTTCCTGTCCATATACCTATCCAATTTTACTTTAAATGACAATACCAAACCTGCCTCTACCACTTCTACTGGAAGCTCGTTCCATACACCTAGCACTCTCTGAGTAAAGAAATTCCCCCTCGTGTTACCCTTAAACTTTTGCCCCCTAGCTCTCAAATCATGTCCTCTTGTTTGAATCTCCCCTACTCTCAATGGAAAAAGCCTATCCATGTCAACTCTATCTATCCCCCTCATAATTTTAAATACCTCTATCAAGTCCCCCCCAACCTTCTATGCTCCAAAGAATAAAGACCTAACTTGTTCAACCTTTCCCTGTAACTTAGGTGCTGAAACCCAGGTAACATTCTAGTAAATCTTCTCTGTACTCTCTCTATTTTGTTGATATCTTTCCTATAATTTGGTGACCAGAACTGTACACAATACTCCAAATTCGGCCTTACCAATGCCTTGTACAATTTGAACATTACATCCCAACTCCTATACTCAATGCTCTGATTTATAAAGGCCAGAAAACCAAAAGCTTTCTTCACCACCCTATCCACATGAGATTCCACCTTCAGGGAACTATGCACCATTATTCCTAGGTCACTCTGTTTTACTACATTCTTCAACGCCCTACCATTTACCATGTGTGTCCTATTTGGATTATTCCTACCAAAATGTAGCACCTCACACTTATCAGCATTAAACTCCATCTGCCATCGTTTAGCCCACTCTACTAACAGGCGTTAGTAAATCTCTCTGCAAACTTTGAAAACCTACTTCATTATCCACAACGCCACCTATCTTAGTATCATCTGCATACTTACTAATCCAATTTACCACCCCATAATCCAGATCATTAATGTATATGACAAACAACATTGGACCCAGTACAGATCCCTGAGGCACACCACTAGTCACCGGCCTCCAACCTGACAAACAGTTATCCACCACTACTCTCTGGCATCTCCCATCCAGCCACTGTTGAATCCATTTTACTACTTCAATATTAGTACCTAACAGTTGAACCTTCCTAACTAACCTTCCATGTGGAACTTTGTCAAAGGCCTTACTGAAGTCCATATAGACAACATCCACTGCTTTACCATCGTCAACTTTCCTCGTAACCTCTTCAAAAAATTCAATAAGATTTGTCAAACATGACCTTCCACGCACAAATCCTTGCTGACTGTTCCTAATCAGACCCTGTCTATCCAGATAATTATATATACAATTATATATACTCTTACACTTTCTTTGCTCTAGTTGTCCTGCTGCTACAATGAGCTCCTACTGTCAGACATAGAGTTCCTTTATGATATCCTCTTGGCACTTCGTCATCCAAGGATCATTCTCACATGGGAACATGTTGGCCATGAGCTCCTTGAATCTCTTTAAATGGCTCCTATTGCCAGATTTACCCCCAAGATGATGTTTGCCACCTCCGTTTTGTGAATCACTCCCCAGTCTAGTTTTACCTTAATTTAGAATAATTACTCCAATTTGATCTTTGCCCTTTTCTAAGACTATGCTAAATCTTTTCGAATTGTTACCACAACAAAAAAAAATACTCCTGTTAGGCTCGCTACCGACTGACTAAAAAGATTTAGGAATTCTGTGTTCTCTACACATTATTACAATGAATATTATTCTCAACAGGGAGGGCAAGAATCCAGATGTTGTGGTCCATGTAGGGACCAATGACGTGGGTAGGATGAGTGAGGGGGTCCTGCGTAGGGAGTTCAGGGAGTTAGGTGCGAAGCTGAAGAGCAGGACCCCCAGGGTAACAATCTCTGAATTGCTACCTGTGCCACGTGCGAGTGAGGCAAGGAACAGAAAGATTATAAAGATTAATACGTGGCTGAGAGGATGGTGCAGGAGGGAGGGCTTCAGGTTTGTAGATAATTGGGCTTTGTTCCAGGGAAGGTGGGATCTGTTCCAAAGGGACGGTTTACACCTGAACTGGAGTGATACTAACATTCTTGCAGGGAAGTTTGCTAGTGCTTCTTGGGGGGGTTTAAACTAAATTTGCAGGGGGCGGGGATCCAGAATGTGAGAGAGGATAGCGAGAGGAAGAATAAAGGACAGGTGGGGACTACACGGTTCCAGAATATTAAGTGTGTAGTAGAGAAAGGTGAGGCAGAACAAGTGATAAGGAGGACACATGTACAGAGGGATGGTCTGACGGAACATGGAGTTAAATGTGTTGAAAGAATAAGTAAAATTAGGAAGGACAACAAAATTCTAGGGGCGTATAGCCTGATGGGAGTTCGGGGAGCTGGGTTAAGTGCAATAGGCAGCGATTCAAACAGAGAGAGGAGAAATGGGCTAAAAATTCTATATCTGAATGCACGAAGTGTCAGAAATAAGGCGGATGAGCTTGAAGCCCAGGTGCGAATGGGTAACTATGATGTTGTTGGGATAACTGAGACATGGCTGCAGGGAGATCAGACCTGGGAAATGAATGTACAAGGGTATACGTGCTATCGTAGGGACAGAAATGTGGGCAGAGGGGGTGGGGTGGCTCTGTTGGTGAGGAATGAGATTCAGTCCTTTGCAAGGGGGGACATAGGGTCAGGAGAAGTAGAGTCTGTATGGATAGAATTGAGGAACAGTAAGGGCAAAAGGACCCAAATGGGTGTTGTCTACAGGCCACCAAACAGAAGCATGGATATTGGGTGCAAGTTGAATAGGGAGTTAACATTGGCATGTGGCAAAGGTAATGTCGCAGTAGTTATGGGGGATTTCAACATGCAGGTGAACTGGGAGAATCAGGTTGGTGCTGGACCACAGGATAGGGAGTTTGTAGAGTGCCTACGGGATGCATTCTTGGAACAGCTTGTACGAGAGCCGACCAGGGACAAGACTATTCTGGATTTAGTGTTATGTAATGAACAGGATTTGATAAGCGATCTTGCAGTAAGGGAGCCATTAGGAGGTAGTGATCATAATATGATAAGTTTTTATCTGCAATTTGAGAAGGATAAGGGCAGCTCGGAGGTGTCAGTGTTGCAGTTGAACAGGGGAAACTATGGAGCCATGAGGGAGGAGCTGGCCAAAGTTGACTGGACGGATAGCCTAGCAGAAAAGACAGTGGAACAGCAATGGCAGGTATTCTTGGGAATAATGCACAAGGTGCAAAATCAGTTCATCCCCCAGAGAAGGAAGAATTCAAAGGGGGGAAAGGGGCCACAGTGGTTGACAAAGGAAGTCAGAGATTGCATAGCATTAAAAAAAAGGAAGTATGACAGAGCTAAGGTGAGTGGGAGGACAGATGATTGGGAAGTTTTTAAGGAACAACAGAACTTAACTAAAAAGACAGCACAGGGAGAAAAAATGAGGTACAAACGCAAGCTAGCCAGGAATATAAAGGAAGATAGCAAAAGCTTTTTTAGGTATGTGAAGAGAAAGAAGATAGTTAAGAACAATGTTGGGCCCTTGAAGAATGAATTGGGTGAAATTGTTATGGGAAACAGAGAAATGGCAGAAGAATTTAATGAGTACTGTAGATCTGTTTTCACTAAGGAAGACACAAGCAATCTCCCAGATGTATGGATGGGCCAAGGACATAGGGTAACAGAGGAAATGAAACAGAATGACATTAGGAAGTAAACGGTGATGAGTAGACTGATGGGACTGAAGGCTGACAAATCCCCAGGTCCAGATGGTCTGCATCCTAGGGTACTAAAGGAGGTGGCCCTGGAAATTGCGGATGCATTGGTAATCATTTTCCAATGTTCCTTAGATTCAGGATCAGTTCCTGAGGATTGGAGAATGGCTAATGTTATCCCACTTTTTAAGAAAGGAGGGAGGGAGAAAACAGAGAACTATCGACCTGTCAGCCTGACATCGGTGGTGGGGAAGATGCTAGAGTCCATTATTAAAGATGAAATAGTGGCATATCTAGATAGCAGTGATAGGATTGGGCCGAGCCAGCATGGATTTACCAAGGGTAAATCATGCTTGACAAATCTGTTGGAGTTTTTCGAGGATGTAACCAAGAAGTTAGACAGGGGAGATCCAGTGGATATAGTGTACCTCAATTTTCAGAAGGCATTTGATAAGGTCCCACATAGGAGATTGGTGGGTAAAATCAAAGCTCAGGGCATCGGGGGGAAGACATTGACATGGATAGAAAACTGGTTGGCAGATAGAAAGCAAAGGGTAGCGGTGAATGGGTGTTTCTCAGAATGGCAGGTGGTGACTAGTGGGGTGCCACAGGGCTCGGTATTAGGACCACAGCTGTTTACAATTTACGTCAACGATTTGGATGAAGGCATTGAAAATAACATCAGCAAATTTGCTGATGATACTAAGCTGGGTGGCAGTGTGACATGTGATGAGGATGTTAGGAGAATTCAGGGTGACTTGGATAGGCTGGGTGAGTGGGCAGATACTTGGCAGATGACATTTAATGTGAATAAGTGTGAGGTTATCCACTTTGGGAGTAAGAACAGGAAGGCAGATTATTATCTGAATGGTGTAGAGTTAGGTAAGGGAGAAATACAAAGAGATCTAGGAGTCCTTGTTCATCAGTCACTGAAGGTGAATGAGCAAGTGCAGCAGGCAGTGAAGAAGGCTAATGGAATGTTGCCTTTATTACCAAGGGAATTGAGTACAAGAGCAAGGAAATCCTCTTGCATTTGTACAGAGCCCTGGTGAGACCACACCTGGAGTATTGTGTACAGTTTTGGTCTCCAGGGTTAAGGAAGGACATCCTGGCTGTAGAGGAAGTGCAGCGTAGATTCACGAGGTTAATTCCTGGGATGTCTGGACTGTCTTACGCGGAGAGGTTAGAGAGACTGGGCTTGTACACGCTGGAATTAAGGAGATTGAGAGGGGATCTGATTGAAACATATAAGATTATTAATGGATTGGACAAGATAGAGGCAGGAAATATGTTCCAGATGCTGGGAGAGTCCAGTACCAGAGGGCATGGTTTGAGAATAAGGGGTAGGTCATTTAGGACAGAGTTAAGGAAAAACTTCTTCTCCCAGAGAGTTGTGGGGGTCTGGAATGCACTGCCTCGGAAGGCAGTGGAGGCCAATTCTCTGGATGCTTTCAAGAAGGAGCTAGATAGGTATCTTATGGATAGGGGAATCAAGGGATATGGGGACAAGGCAGGAACCGGATATTGATAGTAGCTGATCAGCCATGATCTCAAAATGGCAGTGCAGGCTCGAAGGGCCGAATGGTCTACTTCTGCACCTATTGTCTATTGAATCTGGGTCGGTAGTAGGATCACCCTGTGGAAAATCCTGGCAATTCTGAACAATATTTCTCACCCTCTGAAAGCCACCTTAGCTGAACAGAAGAGCATTTTTACTAATAGACTAAGACAACTGTGCTGCTCCTAAGAATGCTATATGAGGTCATTCTTACCCTCGGCCATTAAGATCTATAATGAGTCAACCTATGGAGTGATGACCCCCTCCTGTAGACTGTTTATGATAACTTATTTTTTATTCTTTTATACTCCTCTTCTAATATTTGTACTTCTATGCACTTGCAGTGCTACTGTGACACTGTAATTTCCTCTGGGATGAATAAAGTATCTACAGGCAGTCCCCGGGTTACGAACGTCCGACTTACTGACAACTCGTACTTACGAACGGACTGCCATAAAATTTATTATATTAAAACTTTGAGTTAAATACAATGGTTTGTAATAATGAACGCACGCACTACTTTGTGATGCTCAATAAAGTGGAAATAATAAAGCGATTGGTAAGAGGTGAAACTCCATCGGTCATTGGAAAAGAATTAGGCTACAGTCGGTCAACGATCGGAACAATTTTAAAGGTTAAAGTGAGAATAGTGGCGCATGTGAAAGGCCCTGCCTCGATGAAAGCTATAATTATTACTAAGCAACACAATGGTTTAATTATTGAAATGGAAAGGCTATTGATGATTTGGTTAGACGATCAAAATCAGTGTAATATGCCTATTAGCCTTACTTTAGTGCAAGAAAAGGCTCGAAGCCTTTTCAATGATTTAAAAGCTGCACGTGTAGCAAGTGAAGGTGATTGTGATGAAGAATTTGTGGCGAGTAGGGGTTGATTCAATTGTTTCAAAGTGAGGGCAAATTTACATAATATTAAAGTGCAAGGTGAAGCAGCGAGTGCAGATGGAAGTGCTGCGAGTGAAATGTTGAAAAAAATTATTGAGGAGGGAGGCTATTTGCCAGACCAAATATTTAATGTAGATGAGACTGGCTTATTTTGAAAAAAAAATGCCTGAAAGAACCTACATTTCGAGAGAGGAAGGAAGTGCACCAGGGCATATATATATATATATATATATATACATCACTCTCTCTCCCTCTCTCTCCCTCCCTCTCTCTCTCCCCTTTCTCCCTCCCTCTCTCTCTCCCTCCCCTCTCCCTCCCTCTCTCTCTCCCTCCCCTCTCCTTCCCTCCCTCTCTCTCTCTCCCTCTCTCTCCCTCTCTCTCTCTCCCTCCCTCCCTCTCCCTCCCTCCCCCTCTCTCTCCCTCTCTCTCTCCCTCTCTCTCTCCCCTCTCTCTCCCTCCCTCTCTCTCTCCCTCCCCTCTCCCTCCCTCTCTCTCTCCCTCCCCTCTCCTTCCCTCCCCCTCTCTCTCTCCCTCTCCCTCCCTCTCTCTCTCTCTTTCTCTTCAGTACAGTATCATATGTAGTTACTTTTATTATTACTCTATTATTATTATTATGTACTGTATTATTATGTTTAAGATGTTTGAGTGCATTTGGAAGTGTTTCTTAAGTGTTTTATATGCATAGAAAGGTTAAATATATACTATATACTAAGACAAACATTTGACTAACTGACGCTAAATAAGAACCACATGTACCTGTTCCAATTTACCTACAAATTCAACTTAAAGACAGACTTAGAAACGGATCTCATTCGTAACCCAGGGACTGCCTGTATCTCTATATCTATCTAAATCCTTCACTATTAATGTTCTTGCATTTTTATGCTGATCAGAAATTTGCTTAAAATCATTCAGAATTAAGCTTCCAGTTTTGCCCGTCTTTTAAGCAGATTTCTCCAATATTTATAATTTCATACTGTTGCTGTTATCTCAATTCTCTACACTTCCTGCACAAATATATATATTTAAGCACAACCAGACTTTTTATCGTCAATGTTCTAACCTGAGTTTTCTCTGCTTTTCAAACTCTCTCAGTAACGCTTTGCCACCCGTTTCTCTCTTCAATTCTAATTGTTGAGCTGACCATCTTTTGCCAAAATTATTTAAGTGCTGCCATCAAGTGTATTGGTCCTGACCCTATTGAGGTACAGCACATCTGATCTGTACAGGATCCACTGTCCCCACAATTAGTCCCAATGCCCCTAGCATCTAAAGCCATGCTCTGGCACCTTTCACCCACAACCCCTGTTCCACTTGTCATCTATTCTATCTGCACTGGTATATGGCACAGGGAGAAATCTGGGGAGAACTATCTGCCTCATATCCTTTCTCCCAATATGTCATGCTCCATAACCTTTCTTCTGGTAATAATTTCAGACAACCAGGTCCATTTGGTGATCTCAACAAATAGGAGACCGGCAGGCAATCTGCGTACCTCCTTTCTACTACTACACATGAAAATTACAAGATTAAGAACAGTGAAAATAGATTGAACAAATAAAAAATTAAAATGATATCGCTGCCTTATTCACCAAAGTCTAACCTCTGCAGCCTAACCCTACAATGCATAGCATGAGGGAAGGAAATGTCAACTTACGTTGGATTTTAAAAGTCCAGAAGTTTTGATTTTCTTTCTGTGTTGACGTTGGATGCATCTCTCTCCTGGATCAGCTGGCTGGCTGGCTGAGAGCAGCAGAATAAAAAGAAGAATCTGTCTAAAGTGGTAGTTTGTTGGACTGTCCATCCTGATTCGCCTGCTCTCCACTGGCTGGCAGTCCTGAGATGTCCACTGGCTGGTCAGTATGAACCTGCTGAAGATGCTTATATCCCTCTCCTACAGGAAGAGTACTTGTAGACCTAGTGCTATCTCCTGATGTTTTTTTTATTTTAAATTAAGACTAATTGAATTAACATTCTTTCCTTGGTACAAATTGTTTTTAAATTAACTAAATTGTGATTGTAATAACAAAGCAATCTGTCTTAAATCTTAGGAGGAAGCTTTACCCAATGTTGTGTTGGTGCGCGGCCAAGTGGTTAAGACTTTGGGCTGGCGATCTAAAGGTCATTAGTTCAAGCCCCAGCCAAGGCAGCGTGTTGTGTCCTTGAGCAAGGCATTTAACCACACACTGCTCCTGCACGTTTATAGCCCAGTGGCGGTGGCTGGTCCTGTATAGACAAGACAAGGCATAGAGCCTTCCATTGTACCCGGCCTTTAATCGTCCACATTAAGAAGGCTGATTGGTTTAATAGTTTTAAAGTAGATTTGAAACGTTGAAACATCTTCAAAGGCAAACAGAGATAACATTAGGCTGAAAAATCAGAAGAAAAAGCAAGATTAAGTTGTGACAAAATGAACAAGAAACCAACAAATTGTAAATGTAAGAACTCCACAAGGTAATTGTGGAGAGCTAAGATCTGGAGATGAGAATTTAGAGTGCACAAAGGTAAAATGAGATTCTGTTCCTTACAATATTACTTCATGTGATGACTTAAAGCTATTTCTGCCCACCTCATTGCCAAGGCCATTACTCATTACTTAACAAGTAAACTTAAATATATTTCTCTTTTGGTTCTCCTTGCTTTCACAAGAAATCTTGATTTATCTTTGTCTCCCATTCTGTTTAGTGATACTGTCTCCCATTGTCATCACTGCCTTTTCTTTCTGCCTGAAAATTGGGAACCACCTACCCTTTAAATAAAGCTCTAAAATCCTTGCTATGTTCTCATAAGAGTTACTATGGCAATGTCTGTGAGCTTTACTGTGAGACATTTTTTTTTCACAAGCATGCACACATATCTGCAAATGATACACGGCCTAAGACGATTTGTCCTCAGTTCTGTAAACACACATTTTTTCCATTGTTTCTTTTTCACATGAATTGAAGAGTTGTGTGGATGAAAGTGTGGAATATCCTCACTGTTCCAAACCTTGTCAGTTATCTGGGCCATCGCCATTTTTTGCAGTTAAAGCATTATGCAATAGAAACTTAAATGAATTCCACATGGCTTTGAATGTTACACAGTCGATTGTCACACAAATTTAATCCCAGAACACAACCTGGAAGAAAGGGAAAAACAACTTATTGGGCACAGTGGGAGCTGCTGATGTTGTGAAACTCACAACACAGAAATAACACTGACACTCACAGGCTCAGTACTGTGTCACTTAAAAGGGCCATTGATCAAAATTG
Organism: Hemitrygon akajei; assembly: GCF_048418815.1. Taxonomy (NCBI): domain Eukaryota; kingdom Metazoa; phylum Chordata; class Chondrichthyes; order Myliobatiformes; family Dasyatidae; genus Hemitrygon; species Hemitrygon akajei. The sequence goes on from NC_133140.1 coordinate 58,146,731, forward strand.
GTTCCATTAGCAATGCTCCCACTGGACCTCTGGCTCAATCAGGACCAAGTGAAGAGGTTGAGTAGGCACCTAAACTTTGCCAGAGGAGACTGAAGGAGCAAAGGCGAGGAGATGTGGCTGGGAGTCACCAAAGATAAAAACTTCAGTCTTCAATGGCATGGTAGAGTACTCTTCCATTACACTAACATTACAGTCAGTGTAATGTTATTACAGCACCAGCTGTAAGATTGGGGTTCACTTCCTGCTGCTGGCGATAAGGAGTTTGTACATTCCCCCGTGACCACATTGGTTTCATTCCACATCCCAAAGACATAAGGTTGGGGTTAGTGAGTTGTGAGTATGCTATGTTGGCTCCAGACGCGTGGCAACACTTGCTGGTCTGCTTTGATGCAAGTGATGCATTTTTCTACATGTTCCAATGTCCATGCGTCAAGTAAAGCAAATCTCTAGATTGTTCCAAGAACTCTGCTTCGGACAGCAGTGGTGACTGAGTTATGATACCTTCTTCTTCAGCTACTTGGAGATAAACCAGTGGGTCAGGTGTGACCTCACAGAGCCCTGGGCCATCTTGGTGACTGCTGTGTTACATTATAGACATCCCAGAGATCAACACAGGCTCGGTCCTAGGCCCTAAAACTGAAACTCTGATGGCACTGATGAAATCTCCACGTCAGTGGACAATTGGCACAGGAAGTGTAATAACCTACCCTGGGCTATCACTACCACCCAAGACTGACACCAAACTGGAGGTCAGCATCGTGTGAAAGCTTCATTATCATCATAAGGGAAACCCTCAATGAGCTCCATTGCAATGGTGACAGCCGCATTTAATTTTATTTATTACTTTCTTGGGATCTGGCCATCATCGCCAGGGCCTGTATCTCTGTCCACCCTTGACTGCCTTTGCAACTTTGCTGTCCTTCTGGTGAGAACTGTAAGTCGTATTCCAGGGTAAACAGCATCCTCGTCTGGAAGCATACCCTCCTTTGCTATGGGCTTATTCATTCCCTTGCCTTGAAATGCTCGATAGGGGCAAAGTCAAAGTTCCCTCATCCTGAACACCACAACATGTCTGGAAAGTGACTCTTCCTTACCCTTGTTGGAAAATTTTCCCATGATTATCCACACCCACGAATGCCATTAAGTAAAAAGAAACACAAATTTCCAGGACACGTCTTGCTTAGTCCCATCTCTGCTAATGGACGTCACAGTACCCCTTTCTGCATAAATCATGAAAGTCAGAACCAAGCAATATTTTATATGTTCAATCAACAGCAGGAAAGGAGCATCAATAATTAACTACCCTTGTGTATTTCCTTTGAGGCTGTCTTCCAACAGCCTTTGCCTTGCCTAACGTTTCTAAGCAATGCTCCTCCATTAGCTGCAGCTAAGCAGATGGGTGGCTGCTTCCTTCAAGTGGAAGAGGTGGCCAGAGTCTGTGAAGAAGGAGAATTGTTCAAGGCTTTCAAAGGAGAAGAGACAGGCACAAGAGAGAATAATCTGCCGCAGGAAAAGAGGGGTTAATGGGGCTGGCACGATTGTTCGATTAAAGCCAACATAAACTTGATAGGAGAAAGGGCTGCTCTCTGTGACATAACATTCTGTAATTTCGAGTGGAGAAGAAACTGAGAACTTGAATAGAGTGAAGAACATCAGTAAGCGTTGATATAGGAGTCCAACCTACAGATAGTGTTATCTCTTCAATGACAGGTCTATGAAAGACAGACCTGTGGAAAAAAAAACTCTTACTGTCAAAAGTTCCCAAAGTGCATTTATGTGCAACTTAATTTTGAAATTGTGACAATGTAAGAAATATGGTGGAAAGACAGCAACTAAATAAATGATCAGATCATCTGTCGGGTTTTGATTGAGGGATAAATATTGGCCACAGCACAAGGGAGAGGTCTCACATTCTGTTTGTGTTAGACCTGATAAAAGAGTATTAATGCATATTTAAATATCTTTCGATTTGGAATTCCTTTCAAGTCTAATGAAACCATACTTGAAGTCTGCTTCAAGTAATATTTTCATCAATCACAGTTAATTTCCATCGCGTTGCTAAGTCCTGATTGTTTTGTTAATGACAGTCTTTTCAAACATTGTAATTCAGTATTATAAAGTGGTCTTGTCCTCTTTTCAGATTAATGCAATTCATTACTCACCTTGTAGAACCCTAACAATTACATTGCTGAGCTACTGATTAATTTACGATTCCTGTTTCTTTCCCAATGCATATACTTGATAAAAACAATATGTTTTCCACTTCTGGGCACATAGTTAGAGTGTTAATGGCTTAAACATTGAAAATTGCTTTGACAATCAAAAAAAGCGGAGATTCAGGAAATCTAAGGCAAGAACAAAAACTGATGGAAATAGTCAGCAGGTTTGTTGAGTTCTGACAACGTGTCTCCAACTTGAAACACTGATTCTGTTTTCCTTCCCAGAGATGCAGCCTGGTTTGCTGATTGGTTTCAGCATTTTCTATCTTTGTTTGCATTGATGAAGCAGTGTCAAAGAAATATAGAATGGATACTGCACGGGAGGAGGCTGTTTACCTCATTATGTCTGCACTATCTCTTTGAAAGAGGTATCTAGTCCCACTGTGCTCCTGTTTCCCCTTGGTTCTGCAGACTTCCTGTTTGCTATTCTTTAGCAATGCTTTACTCTCTTTGACAATATTGTTTTACTTAACCAGGGGAATGCATAATAGAATACACAGTGCTTATTATTAGCACTCTGATTCCAAGATCCCTAAAACATGGGACTTCTTTTAGACTACAAATACAAAAGTGAGATGAAATTATTTTTTGTAGAATTCATATAGATTCACTTTGATGGTTAGATCCATAATTAAATTTATCTAGGAGTTGATTACACTTCTGTCTCCCCACTCACTATGGAAGTGGAGGCACCTCTTTCGCCCTTATTAGGGAGAGGTGGGGGGGTGGGGAGAGAGCCTGTGGTATGTCGAATACCGGGTGAAACACAAAGTCTTCGGGGTAACTGCAAGTCTGTGTCTTTGCTGTTGCTTTGCTCGCGCTTGAGTGCTCAGTGGCGGGTGCCAATGCTTTTTTTTGCCGGTGGGGGGAGAGGGGAATTGTTGCTTGCTGCTGCTTACATGCGGGTGGGGGGAGCTGGAGAGGGTTACTTTGGGGTTCTAACATTTGATTGTCGTTCATTCTTTAGGGCATTTCTCTGTTTTTGTGGATGGTTGCGAAGAAAAAAGCATTTCAGGATGTATATTGTATATATTTCTCTGACATTAAATGTACCTTTGAAACTTGGTCACAATGCCATGTGATGGCACAAAATCATTGTGTCACTTAGTGGGCCAACACTTCAGAAGGCCACCAATGCAACCATTGACCATTTGGACTTCTTAAGTTAATCATAAAAAGCTAATGGTTTTGCTTATTGCCAGAAGGACAAATGGATGAACATATACCTAAACAACCATTGGTTGTTTAGACAACCAGAAGAAAAATGTTGGATTTTATCATTAGTGCCTGTTTCAAAATTAGGGGGCAAGCTGTTCAGGAGAGAGAAGATAACAAAGATCTTCTTCCAGAGAAGAATGAATCTTTAGACTTCTTTATCCAAAACTGCTGTGAAGTCTCAAGTCACTCAGCTTATGCAAGAGGAAAATAGTTAGATGGGATTAATGATGCTGAGGTCAGCGATGATCTTATTGGGTGGTGGAGTAGGTATGAGGGGCCACATTGTCTACTCCTGCTTCTGTTTTTTATGATCCTATTTTCAGAAGTTGGCCTTAAATGATGCCATTCCAACATAATGTTCTTGCCTTACTGTAATGAAGGAAACGTGGAGAAGGCTATGAAAGTCAACAGGCTGTCACTCACGCACACACACAGAAAAACACATACAATGCCTATAAAAAGTATTCACCCACCCCCGGAAGATTTCACGTTTTACTGCTTTGCAACATAGAATCACAGTGGCTTTTCTGACACTGATCATCAGAAAAATACTCTTTCATGTCAAAGTGAAAACAGATCTCTACATAGTGATCTAAATTAATTACAAATATAAAACACAAAATAACTGATTGCATAAGTATTCACCCCCTTCCGGTCAGTATTTAGTAGATTCACCTTTGGCGTTAACTTTGTTGTTTTTAAGCCATTCCTGTGTAGCTTTGGCTTTATGCTTGGGTATTTGGCTTGCTAGGAAACAAATCTTCTCCCAAGTCACAGTTCTCTTACAGTCTGCATTAGGTTTTCCCCCAGGATTTCCCTGTATTTTGCTGCATTCATTTTACCCTCTACCTTCCGGGGACTGCTGTAGTGAAGCATCCCTACAGCATGAAACAATCACCACCATGCTTCCTTGTAGGAATAGTGTGTTTTTGATGATGTGTGTTGTTTGGCTTGCACCAAACGTGGCATTTAGTCTGATGGCCAAGAAGCTCAATTCTGGTTTCATCTGAGCATAGAACCTTCTTTCAACTGATTTCAGGGTCTCCCACATGCCTTCTGGCAAACTCTTGTCGAGATTTCATGTGAGTTTTTTTTTACAGTGGCTTTTTCTTTACCACTGTTCCGTAAAGCTGTGACTGGTGAAGCACCCGGGCAACAGTTGTTGAACGTGCAGTCTCTCCCATCGCAGCCACTGAAGCTTGTAACTCCTCCAGAGTTGTCATAGACCCCTTGGATGGCATCCCTCACCAGTCCCTTCTTGCACGGTCACTCAATTTTAGAGGATGGCTTGCTCTAGGTAGATTTACAGCTGTGTCATAATCTTTCCATTTCTTGATGATTGACTTAATTGGATGCCAAAGGATATTCAGTAACTTGGAAATGTTCTTGTATCCATTTCCTGACCTGTGTTTTTAATAACCTTTTTGTGGAGCTGCTTGGAGTGCTCTTTTGTCTCCATGGTGTCGATTTTGCCAGGATACTGACTCACAGCAGCTGGACCTTCTAGATACAGGTGTATTTTTACTACAATCAATTGAAACATCTTGATTGGACACAGGTCTCCCAAAACAGATCTAATTGTGTGACTTCTAAAACCAATTGGCTAGATCAATGATGATTTGTTGTGCCATATTAAAGGGAGGTGAATACTTATGCAATCAATTATTTTGTGTTTTATATTTGTAATTAATTTTGATCACTTAGTAGAGATCTCTTTTCACTTTGACATGAAAGAGTCTTTTTCTGTTGATCAGTGTCAAAAAAGCCAAATTAAATCCACTGCGATTCAATGTTGTAAAACCATAAAACTTCCAAGGGGGGGGGGGGTGAATACTTTTTATAAGTACTGTACACACACACATACAAGAATGTGCACATAGACACACACAGACATTCGTCTTTACACAATTACATAGTTTCAATATATTCATCAGAGGGTTGCTATATCTAAAGAACTTTAATAATGCTGGTGAAATTATGTCAAATGTAATTCAGAGCATTTGAGTTTAATGGAGTTGACTTTCACTCCTCTGCCTGGCGTTAATGACTACAAAATGAGGTCGTTAGACTTTCCAACCTATTATCGAGTTAGATACTTGGCACTATGTTCTAAAGCTGTTATCTGTGGGTATTAATGTGTCCGCCTGTTTTAGATAAGACTACAAGACCATAAGACACAGGAGCAGAATTAGGTTAGTTGAGTCTAATCCACTATTCAATCGTAGCTGATCCTTTCCCCGCTACCTCCTCAGCCCCCTCCCCGTTCTTCTCCCTGTAACCTTTGATACCGTGGCTAATCCAGAACCTATTAACCTCTACCTCGAATGCACCCAACAACCCGGCCTCCAGAGCTGCATGTTATAACAAATTCACCACCCTCTGGATAAAGAAATTTCTCCACATCTCTATTTAAAAGGACACCCCTCTATCCTGAGGCTGTGCCCTCTTGTCCTAGACTTCCCCACCATGGGAAACACCCTTTCCACATTTACTCTATCCAGGCCTTTCGAAAGGTTTCAATGAGATCCCTCCTCATCTTTCTGAATTCCAGTGAGTACAGACTCAGAGCCATCAAACATTCCTCATATGATAACCCTTTCATTCCCGGAACCATCCTTTTGGAACTTCTCTGCACCCTCTCCAATACCAGCACATCTTCTCTTAGATAAGGAGCCCAAAACTGTTCACAGTACTCAAGGGGAGGCCTCACTGATGACTTATAAAGCCTCAGCATCACATCCCTGCTCTTGTATCCCAGACCGCTTGAAATGAATGCTAACATTACATTTGCCTTCCTCAGCACCGACTCAACATGCAAGTCTTAGAAGAATGCGTGGGGACATCATTGAAACCTACCGGATGTTGAAAGGACCAGATTGGGTGGATGTGGAGAGGATGTTTCCTATGGTGGTGGATATCCAGAACTAGAGGGCACAGCCTCAAAACTGAGGGTGACCTTCATATGCTACAAAACAGAGTCTGGTATCAGATGCTACAAAACAGAGTCTGGTACAATGGTCACCTCTATCTATGTCCTTGGTAGGTCGTATCAATGTTGTCAAAATGTATGTTCTCCCCAAATTCTTATACTTATTTCAATCTATCCCAATTTTTATTCCTAAATCTTTTTTTGATTCCTTAGACTCTATTATTTTGTCATATCTGTGGCAGAATAAGCACTCTAGAATTAATAAAATCCACCTCCAAAAATCTAAAAAAGAGGGTGGCATGGCTTTACCTAACTTTCGCTTATATTACTGGGCAGCTAATATACGTTGTGCTGCCTTCTGGTCTTTCTTCCACGGTCAACCTGAGTGCCCTAACTGGGTGGCAATGGAGTTGAGCTCCAGTAAAGAATTATCTATATCTGCACTTCTTGGCTCTGCACTCCCTAGCAGTCTGCCCAGATCAATAGCTAATCCTCTGGTTAGACACACTTTGCATATATGGGCTCAGTTCAGGAAATGCTATGGTTTCCAGGGGTTTTCCATTTCTAGCCCTGTCGTACATAATCACCTTTTTTTACCTACCACGTTCGATTCAGCATTCCATGTTTGGTACAGGAAGGGCATTAGACATTTTGAAGATCTCTTCATTGATAACCGCTTCGCTTCTTTTCAACAGCTCTCTGTTAAGTTCAACCTGCCTAACGCTCACTTTTTCAGATATCTCCAAATCCGACACTTTATTGCTCCTTTAATTCCTAACTTTCCTGAAATGCCTGCGAAAAATGCTATGGACCTATTTCTCTCCATTAATCCACTAGGTAAAGGTTTAATTTCAATTATCCAAGATAAACTAGCAGCCTTACGACGGGCCCCAGTGGATAAAATTAAAATGGCCTGGGAGCAGGATTTAAGTATCTCCTTATCCGAGGAGAGCTGGGACTCAGTTCTCAAATCGGTTAACTCAACCTCTCTTTGTGCTCGCCATTGTCTCTTACAGTTTAAGATTGTTCATAGAGCCCATATGTCTAAATCTAAACTATCTCGATTCTACCCTGGCATTAGTCCACTCTGTGATAAATGCAAGAGGGGCGTGGCCTCTCTCATCCATATGTACTGGCTCTGTCCTAGCTTGGAGAAATTCTGGAAAGATGTCTTCACTACACTATTGGGTATTCTGAATCAGCACCTAGAACCTAACCCCTTAATTGCTCTGTTCGGTTTTTGGGGCGAGACAGATTTATGTCTGGGTCCGACCAAATGCCGAATACTATCCTTTGCCTCTCTCCTGGCGAGACGCTTGATCCTCCTTAGATGGAGAGATGTTGCCCCGCCCACTCATGCGCAATGGCTTAACGACATTATGGCCTGCTTGGACCTCGAAAAAATTCATTATTCAGTTCTCAATTCGGATTTAAAGTTCCATAAGATCTGGGGGCCTTTTATCGAGTACTTTCATAACTTTCCTCTTGACTAGGGTTTTTTTTTCTTTTCAGTCCCTTGCTTTCAGCTCCCTTTTTTTTCTGGTAGTAGGCATTACTATCCTCTGTTGCTAAGTGTATTTACAGTCTGGGAGTTTGACTGTCCGGACTTATACTCTCTATATTGTGTGGTGGTTGGTCTGGAACTGTTGTTTTTTTTTCTTGTGTTTTGGGGTTTGGGGAGGACACTAAGCTCACTTGTCTTTAATTTAGGTGCTTTTTTGTTAAATTCTCTTCCTGTGTAGCATATTGTTATTGTATGCTTAACCTTGTTCTGTATTAATGCTCCTCATTGGGATTTGGGGTTTTTAATTCTGTAAAATGTTTTGAAAAACTAATAAAAAAATTTTTTTAAAAAAAACAAAAAACTGAGGGTGACCTTTTAGAACAGAGGTAAGGAGGTATGTTTTTAGCCAAAGAGTAGTGAATCTGTGCAATGCTCTGCCACAGACTGTGTTGAAGGCCAAGTTCATGGGTGTATTTAAGGTGGAAGTTGATAGTTTCCTGATTGGTCAGGGCATCAAAAGATACGACGAGAAGGCAAATGTATGACATTGAGTGGGAGCCAGGATAAGCCATAATTGAATGGTGGAGCAAATTTATGGTCTTATGGTCTAAGTTATCTTCTAAGGTGTTCTGCGCAAGGATTCCCAAGTCCCTTTGCATCTCAGGTGTTTGGGCTTTCTCCCAGTTTAGAAAATAGTTTGCACATTTATTTCTTCTACCAAAGTGTATGACCATGTATTTTCCAACATTGTATTTCATTTGCCACTTACTTGCCCATTCTACTATTGTCCTTCTGCAGCCCTCCTGTTCCTCAGCAGTACCTGACCCTCCATCAATTTCATATCATCTGCAAACTTGGCAACAAAGCTATTCCATCATCTAAAGCAACAGAGCCACACCACCCCCTCTGCCTACCTTCTATACCTTGGAAATTCAGCTCCCAACTACAACAATCCTACAGCCATAATTCAGTGACGGCCACAACATCATACCCAACAATCTGCAAAAATGCAATAAGATCATCCACCTTATTTCTTATACTCCGTGCATTGAGATATAACATTTTGAGTACTGCATTTGCTGCACTTCTTTTATTCTACATCCCTAGTACACTGGTACTCACCCTGCTGGCTGCAATTTTGTCCTATCATCTGTCTGCCCTTCCTGACAATCTGACTGCACGCTATCTTTGCTTTTTTGCCATCTGTCCTATCCTGACTCCCTTCACTCTGGTTCCCTCCCCCAGCCAAATTAGTTTAAACCCTCCCCAACAGCTCTAACAAACCTGCCCATGAGAATAGTAGCCCCCTCAGATTCAAGTGCAACCCATCCCTTTTGTGCAGGTCATACCTCCCCCAGAAGAGATCCCAATGATCCAAGAACTTGAAGCCCTGCCCCCTGCACCAGCTTCTCAGCCACGCATTTATCTGCCATATCGTCCTGTTTCTACCCTCACTGGTGCGAGGCACGTGTAGCAATCCAGAAATTACTACCCTGCAAGTCCTGCTTCTCAGCTTTCTGCCCAGCTCTCTAAATTCTCTCTTCAGGATTCCTTTGCTTTTCCTTCCTATGTCACAGGTATTATCAAGACATCAGGCTGCTCTCCCTCTCCCTCCAACATGCTGTGGACACAGTTGGAGACATCCCTGACCCTGGCACCTGGCAGGCAACCTATCATCTGGGTGTCCATTCACATACACAGACTCTCCTGTCTGTTCCTCTGACTATTGAGACCCCTATCATTACCGCTCCCCTCTGCTCCTTCTTTTCCTTCTGCACCACGGGCCCACACTCAGTGCCAGTAACCTGGTCTCCATGGCATTTCGCTGGGAGGTCATGCCTCACAACAGTATCCAAAATGGAATACTTATTATTGAAGGGAATGGCCACAGGGGCGCTCTGCACTAACTGCCTGGTCACTTTCCCATTCCTTCTCCTGAGAATCACCCAGCTACCCAACCCCTGCATCTTAGGGGTGACTACTTCCCTGTAAACCGATGATAGGCTCAGTTTAGGATGAGCATTGATTGAGTCCGAACACCCAAATCTGAACGAGTTTGAATCTCCAGCAATCTAAGGGAAGGGGCACATCGAGGGTAAATCCTGATTTATATTTGTGGGTATCAAATGAACAATACACTCCTTTGGCATGCATAAATAATCTGAGCTGTTCTCCCCCTGAGACCCACCCTCTTCAGTCATACACTGTCCCGTGCTGGCAACAACCCTTGCCTGTTTATCTCAGCCAGATCTGGCAAGCTGGACACTGTGACTGTCTGGCAAATGTTAAGTGATGCCAGTGGGTGGGGATGTTGAGGGGGAGGGATTGATCATTTTCCACAACACAGCAGGGCACCTTGCTTTCTCCAACGACTAGCTTCTTGCACCAGCCACCCAACAAAAGCCAAAACCTCTCCTACATTAAGAATCCACTGGTCTGTATAATACCCATACATAACATAAAGCTAGTCACACTTGTACGGTCATACTTCCATTTCAATTTGTATTTTTAACTGCATTTCCACACAACATTAGATCTTCTAATAAATGGCATTCAAAATGAAAGTTAAAAAGATTCCACTGATGGTTAATATCGCAAAACAGAACCATAGACCGGGTGGTCCTCCATTTAATGTTTTATCTACATTGAATTTGATCATATTTGATTGCCTTAAGCTATTTTAGTCCTTGACAATTATGTTTTGAGGCCTAACCAGATATAATGGGTAACCATGGAAACTATTTTGCTCCAGAGCTGGCTACTCTTGGCTGTTATCTGCTTTGGTCATACTAAGCAAAACAGGTGTTTTTAATGATCACAAAAAGCAATGTTTAATGCATTACATGGTCAGTAATTGCAGGCTATGAGTTACTAATCTATTTAATAGGCCATACATATCAAAGGTTTGAGTAGTTATGTTCATTGTCCTATGGTGTTGTTGGAAAGGCAATCCCCAGGTTCTGCTACTGTACATTCAGAGGTTAGTTCATTTTGATTCTGTTCGCTTCCATCTGACAATCAGCAAAGGTTCTCAGCAGTCAGTACATTGAACACCAGTGAAGCACAAGAACTTGCACATGAGAGGACTACTGACTGAAACTTCATAACTGAGAAATAATCGAGAATCAGTTATTGAGAACCTCCCGATGACTGGTTGTAAAATGTTGCTGCATCATCTTTAATTACTTTCCAATCGAGAAGAAATGACAGTGAAATGTATGTATCACGTAGAAACCACTTTCAAAGGTAACTTTTAAAACAAACTAGCTTTAAAATTGGTGCTTACTGTGAAGTGCAGAACAATCCAATTACAAGTTTACCCAGAATGAATCAAAGGTGGGGGGCAGGTGGGAAACAGGGACTATAGATGTAGTTTTAGCAGGAACATGACTGGGCCAGGGACTTCTAGGTTGAATTCACATTAACAGTTAAATGCTTTTCTCACATCAGGGACACACCAAATGATTTCACCATTTATGTGATGAAAGATACTGCCCAGGCCAGCATAAACTGTGGGAAATAGCTCCACACAGATTCTGTGGTAGTATCTTGTAGAATTACGAGCATATCACTTTAATTTGTTGCCTAAGGAATAAAATGGACAATCTTGAAATTCAGCTACAGATTGATAAGTATGACATTGTGGCCATCTCTGAAACTTGGCTAAAGGACGGCTGTCATTGGGAACTGAATGTCCAAGGACATACGATGTATCAGAAAGATAGGTTAGTAGGCAGAGGGGGTGGTGTGTCTCTGTGTATAAGAAATAATATTAAATCATTAGAAAGAGATGACATAGGATTGGAAGATGTAGAGTCTCTATGGGTTGAGTTAAGAAATTACAAGGCTGAAGGGACCCTAATGGCAGTTGTATACAGGCCTCCAAACATCAGCCGGGATGTGGATTACAAATTACAGCAGGAGATAGAAAAGGCGTGTCAGAAGGGTGATGTCATGATAATCATTGGGGATTTTAACATGAAGTGGATTGGGAAAACCAGGCCAGTACTGGACCTCAAGAGAGAGAATTTTTAAAATGTCTAAGGGATGGCTTTTTAGAACAGCTTGTTATTGAACCCACTAGGGGATCGGCTGTGTTGGATTGGGTGCTGTGCAATGATTCAGAGGTGATAAGAGAGCTTAAGGTTAAGGAAACCTTAAGCAACAGTGATCACAATATAATCGAGTTCACATTGAAACTTGAGAGGGAAAAATAAAATCCAATGTGTCGGTATTTCAGTGGAATAAAGGAAATTACAATGGCATGAGAGGGGAACTGGCTGAAGTTGACTGGAAAGGGACATTTGCAGGAAAGACAGCAGAGCAGCAATGACTGGAATTGCTGTAAAAATGAGGGAAGTGCAAGACAGATATATTCCAAATAAGAAGAAATTTTCAAAGGGAAGAAGGACACTATCATGGCTGACAAGTGAAGTCAGAGCCAAAGTAAAAGCAAAAGAGAGGGCATACAAGGAAGCCAGAGCTAGTGGGAAGATAAAGGATTGGGAAGCTTTTAAAACCTTGCAGAAGGAAACTAAGAAGTCATTAGGAAGGAAAAGATGATTTATGAAAGGAAGCTGGTGACTAATATTGAAGAAGATCGTAAAAGCTTTTTTAAGTATATAAAGGGTAAAAGAGAGTCAGGGACCAATACAAAATGACACTGGAGACATTGTAATGAGAGGTGCAGAGATGGTAGAGGAACTGAATGCATATTGTGCATCAGTCTTCGCAGTGGAAGATGTATGCAGTACACCGGATATTCAAGAGTGTCAGGGAAGTGAAGTGTGTGCAGTGAAAATTACGACTGAGAAGGTGCTCAGGAAGCTTAATGGTCTGAGGGTGGATAAATCTCCTGGACCTGATGGAATGCACCCTCAGGTTCTGAAGGAAGTAGCTGGAGAGATTGCGGAGGCATTAACAATGATCTTTCAAGAATCAATAGATTCTGGCATTATATCGGATGACTGGAAAATTGCAAATGTTACTCCGCTGTTTAAGAAGGGTGGGAGGCAGCAGGAAGGAAACTGTTAGCCTGACATCAGTGGTTGGGAAGTTGTTGGAATTGATTGTTAGGGATAAGATTACAGAGTACCTGGAGGCACATGACAAGATAGGCCAAAGCCAGCATGGTTTCCTGAAAGGAAAATCCTGCCTGACAAACCTACTGCAATTCTTTGAGGAAATTACAGGTGGGGTAGACAAGGGAGATGCAGTAGACGTGGTGTACTTGGATTTTCAGAAGGCCTTTGACAAGGTGCCACACATGTGGCTGCTTAGCAAAATAAGGGCCCATGGAATTACAGGGAAGTTACTAGTGTGGGTGGAGCATTGGCTGGTCAGCAGAAAACAAAGAGTGGGAATAAAGGGATCCTATTCTGGCTGGCTGCCGGTTACCAGTGGAGTTCCACAGGGGTCAGTGTTGGGACCGCAGCTTTTTACGATGTATGTCAATGATTTGGACTATGGTATTAATGGATTTGTGGCTAAATTTGCCGATGATACAAAGGTAGTTGGAGGAGCAGGTAGTGTTGAGGAAACAGAGAGCTTGCAGAGAGACTTAGATAGTTTAGGGGAATGGGCAAAGAAGTGGCAAATGAAATACAATGTTAGAAAGTGTATGGCCATGCACTTCAGTGGAAGAAATAAACAGGCAGACTATTATTTAGATGGGGAGAGAATTCAAAACACAGACATGCAAAGGGACTTGGGAGACCTTGTGCAAGATACCCTAAAGGTTAACCTGCAGGTTGAGTGGGTTGTGAAGAAGGCGAATGCAATGTTGGCATTCATTTCTAGAGGTATAGAATATAAGAGCAGGGATGTGATGTTGAGGCTCTATAAGGCACTCATGAGACCACACTTGCAGTATTGTGTGCAGTTTTGGGGTCCTTATTTTAGAAAGGATATACTGACATTAGAGAAGGTTCAGAGAAGATTCACAAGAATGATTCCAGGAACGAAAGGGTTACCATATGAGGAACATCTGGCAGTTCTTGGGCTGTATTCCTTGTAGGGGATTCTAGGACAAGAGGGCATGACTTCAGGATTGAAGAACATCCATTTAGAACTGAGATGCGGAGAAATTACTTTAGTCAGAGGGTGTTAAATCTGTGGAATTTGTTGCCAAGAGTGGCTATGGAGGCCATGTTATTGGGTGTATTTAAGGCGGAGATAAATAGGTTCTTGATTAGCCAGGGCATCAAAGGGTATGGGGTGAAGGTGGAGGATTGGGGATGTCTGGAAGAATTGGATCAGCCCATGATTGAATGGCGGAGCAGACTCAATGGGTGGAATGGCCTACTTCTGCTCCTATGTCTTATGGTCTAACCCCTTTAGTCCTACAGCTTTCTGTAGTCTCCCTGTATATTTGCTTCTCTAACTCCCGCTCTATCTGAGAAGCCTAAATTACCATCCTATCAAAATAGTCAACTCCTTCTTATTCTGAAATTCTACCTATGTAGTTTCACTGGACCTTCTCCCAGGAGTACAGGACCCTTTCTAAATACTGCCATGATATCCTCCCTACTTAAAACCCTATCACCCTTCTCTATTACCTCCACCTCATCACACCTGTAGCATTATACTCCAGAGATCAGAGCTACCAACCTGCTCGTCCCTCAGTCAAGTTTTTATGATGTTATTACAGTCTGCTGGAATACAGTCCCAATGAAAAACCTAAACTTGATTTAGTTGGATGAAGTGCACCGATGTTCTTTATGCGCATATTCATCTTTTTCACTGCTGGGATCTTTGAGACACAAGTGGCAACCATTCTGCTCACCGCAACGTACTGTTAACACCGGTGAAATAAATAGAAAATAAATTTTATTATTGAGAGCTGTGGGAACAAAATAGCAACTTGAGCAACAACTAGTCAGTTTAATCTGGCCTGTGCATGCCTACTGTTGGTAAACTATTTATTATGGCATTAAAAGACTGAAATTAATGGAAAATACTTGACTAGTCAGGTAATCAGAAGAAAAAATAACTAACATTTCAGGTTGCTGACTTTTTAATCAGGCTGTCTGCTATGTTTTGTAACTTCAAAGCATTAAATTAATTGAAAGGAAGACATGGGAGTCCGAAATGCAGGTGTAATTTCGTGTTTACGTTACACGAGGCGCGCACACGTCACATGGTAGCGTGATGGCGTATGCAATTCACATATTTACACATATAACCTGTAATGAATTATTGAAATGAACGAGGTTGCTTAATAAAACAATATATTTACAAGATTACTGAAATATTACTGGAATATTAAATACACAACACCGTTTCTCTCTGCAGAGAAGCTGTTTGACCTCGCAGAGTTGTACTGCACTGCAGCCCACTGTGTCTGTATCGATCACCGTGCCTGTCTAAAATAATCCCACTAGCATGCATTAATTCAATATCTCTCAATTACCTTGCTCATTCACATACCTGTCCAGACATCCATTAAATGTCATTACAGTTTCTGCTTCCTCCATTCCTCTGTTTGCTCATTCCAGATATTCCCTCCACTACCATAGGAAGCAGACCCTGGTCATTTACCCTATCAATTCTGCTCATAAATTTATTTATTGTACCTCTATCACATGTCTTCTCAACCTCCTTTTTTGTTTTAACTTTGGATTTCTGGCATCTGCTGGGTTTTTTTTTGCTTTTCAAATTATAATATTTTGCTCTATATCAGTCAGGATTATGGCTAAACTTTTCACTCAACAAGCATAAAATATCAGAGCACGTTGCACATTTCAAGCAATCTTTGGGATAACCAATGTAAATACCAACCTGCGTTCTCATAGGAGTTAGTGCAAGGCTACTACAACTTGGGGCATTCCAGAGTTCGGAGTTCATTTCCAGCGCTATCTGTAAGGAGTTAGCATGTTCTCCTAGGGAACTGCAATGGGTTTCCTCCCACAGTCCAAAGATGTAACGGTTAGTAGGTCAGATTGTCATTGTGATTAGGCTAGTGTTAAATAGATGGGTTGCTGGGCAGTGGTACTTGTTGAGCTGGAAGGGCCTGTTCTACGCCGTATCGCTAAGCAAGTAAACAAATAAATGATACCCCAAAGCACCTGTATACGAACAAATTAACATTGAATTTGCTTGTAATTGAAGGTTCTTCATCCTTGCAGTACAGGAATGATGTGTAATCATATTTCTAGACTAAAGGTGAAATAAATTATGGTTTATTAAAAATAGATTTATGAAACCTCTAAGCAAAGGCCAGGAAGCTTGTTATCCTACGCAATGGAGATTTTTAAAAATGAAAATCATTTTACAAGTTCATTAAATATGGCCAGTTTGAAACATCGCAGTCATCATAAATTGCCAAGCAATTCTGAAAGTGCTTGTGTCTGGGAGAATCGTGGAACTGGATCTCACAAAGCTGAAGACTCTTCCACTGCCTGCTTATTTATTCACTCACTCACTCACTCACTCATTGTGCTCAAGTCCTTGGAGCTTACATTTTCATTCTGTCTGTCATAAAGAGGCCAATAAATGGGAAATGACATTCATAGTTTTATATCAGAATATTCTGGTATTCCTCAGAGAAACAGTCTGAATGGAGCACTTCAAATTATAAACCGCTTCCTACATAGTCTGCTGTAGCTCTGTGTGGATGCCAAGTGCATGACAAGAGAACAAGTGGGGCAAAAGGTGGATGGAATAATTAACATACAATAACCATCAACAAAAGTACACAGATCTTAAACATACGTATTGGAATAACATTCATTAGCTTACATGCTATATGTGGGAATCTCACACGTTTTACAAAATGGCATTGAATGGCATTCATGTTCCAAGATGAAGTAAGATAGGATCCAAATAAAACTGAAAATTTATCTTTGACAAATAGTGACAGCTGTAAGTCAAAATGCTATTAATGACTGTACACAGGATTCTATTGTTAAACATTGAGATGCCATCAGAGTAAATGAACTATAATTTCGTTACTCAGTGTATAAAAATATTAGAAATTGAATGGGAATTCATAAGCATCCGTAGTGAGGCAGTAATAAGTCTACAAATAAATTTGGACAATATTTTTGTGATCACTTGGGAAAAAATTTTTCAATCAATGTTCCTTAAAACTCACTAGCTTGAACATTTCTAATTACTTACATTATTCTATTATGTTTGAATACTACATATACTATGAATATTTTATTCAAACAGAATAAGCTGATAAAATAACTACTAGCTTATGAAGACTGGGTCTCACGCAGTAAGAAGAACTGACCCAATGAGCAGTCTGACTACGCTACCCAAAAACCCTTTGGTGTACTGCCTGGAGATATTCTTTTCAAAAATCTGGCAGCCTACACCAGTTCATCCAAAAAAACTGTCAGCCCTCAGTGAAGAGTATTCAGGACAGAACAAAAGGAATATTACATTCATGATTGTTGCCTTTAATTGAAAATTATTTTTAGCATCATGCAATTGTCAGCGTTAATGTTTTATCCTTACCTAGCTGGCAGTCAATAGTAACAAATTTCAATGGTATAAGAATCATTCTACCGTCGTGCTCAGTTATTAATATTAGTCAGGCAAATAAAAGCAAACCCCCAGAAAATGTGGGAGTCCTGGCCTTATGAAACCAGAATTCAACACGGTTTGCATTCACCAATATTGTACAGTGCCAACTCTGCTATTCCAGAGTCAATCCTAATTGAATTTCTGGAAGGAAATCAAAAGATGAGCCATTAACTGTTAGCCCATTAATATAGTCTCAGACAAAGGTGGTGGTTAAGTTATGTGTAATGTATGAAGGTTTGGAAAGCTCACAAGTGCAAGGCAGAAGGACAACAAAGTAGAAGGATGTTTACTGTTCATAGAAAGCCCACTGACCCTTACAAAAATGCTAACTAACCTATACAACCAACCAAATAGTACTTAAATTTCATTATCAGCAAGCATCCATTAAGGAGAGCAGTCAGGAAATATCTATCTCATCAATCACTGCAACATTTTGTCTTTAGTCCTACAGCAAAATAAACTACTCACATTTTTGAACCATTCTTTTGCATCAAAATTCAGAATACATCCTTTCACCTTGTATCCCTTTGCAAGTAATCTGTCCACGATTTCTCTCTGTTGATAGACATGGTTGTTTCCTTACCTCCCAGCACCACAGCCCCTAACCCCCAGCTTTCCCCATCATCTGCATACAACTTTTTCTAGTTCCAAGTAAAGTCACTTTGCTGAAATATTAACTATTTCTCTCTATAATGATAAAAGCTGACCTGCTAATTTTCATTTGTTGCTGAGTTCCAGAGTTTGAATATCTAAATGTTTACTATTAATAATATATTAAGTATAGGCTTATTTAATAAATTAGTTCTTAAATTTGAAGCTTTAGCCAACAGAAGCAAGAAAAATCAAAAATAAAATTAAAAATTCTTTCCTGTATTTTAATTATAGGTCCACTTGGAAATGATAGCCAACACCATTTGAGGCTTAAATTTTTAATAACATTATATTGGTTTGTTTTCCGTATCAACTCCTACCTAACCCCAAGGGAAAGCTTGATGTTGGAAAATTTCAAAATTAGTCACAAAGTCTAATGGCTTGAGATTTGTTGACGCAGTTATTATAGTGACTAAAATTCCTCTTGTTAAACTTGTCAATTAGTGTAAACTGACAAGAGAAGAGGAAATGTACCTGGCAGAACCACTTCAATTGACAAATTCAGAATCATTAATATATGGAGTCCTACTAAACCAATTAAATCACTGAGTGAGTAGTTGCTACGGCTTGGCTGAAAGTAGTATCAAGTCTGTTAGATGAGGACAAAGGATTCCTGTATTCCTTTTCCCACACGTCATGTAACACAAATAACATTTTTCAAACATTTTTGTGCATTTCCAGCCTTGAAAATTGCTTTCAAGCATTTTATCATCATTCATGGAATAATATAAGGTATAAAGGAAAATTCAATATAACATTCAGGACAGTATCCAATGTAAATTAGATTTTGAGAGCCATTTCCAAATTACTCCAATAATATTCTCCCACTTAGAAAGATGTGAACATGAAGGGCAGATATATGCCTCACTTGAATTTTGTTTATCTATTAATATTTCAATTATTTACAGTAGAAGAGAGAAATATTGATATAACCATGTTTGTCAGCCTCATGAAGATAGAACTAAAAATGGAAAGCACTGACAATACTTGTGAATAAAATTTTAGACTCAAAACCTTTAATTGTTTTTCAGCCCCTGGAAAGAATTGAGCTTTGAGAAAATATTGACTATGTTATGTTTTGTAACTCCAAAACATAAAGCTAATCAAAAGAGAAACACAGAGCTAGGGACAAAGTGCCAAGTTTTGTTTTTACTTTTAGTGAAGCGCACACTTATGATGTGGTGGCATGATGACGTATGCCATTCACGTACTTTTACATACAACCCATAATGAATTATGTAAACAAAGAATGCTTAATCAAACAATATATTTACAATATTACTCAAATATTACCAAAATAAGAAATAAACAACAGATCAGTTCTCTAATATTGAATATATATTTGAGTTGGATGGAAGTCCTTTGAATACAATGCTTCAATGGGTCATGATTTCACTATCAATTAACCATTTATCTCATTTAAAAGATCAGCTTTGATATATCAGATGTAAAACATAACTGACATATCACATTATTTTTTCCAAAGTATAGCATTGCCTTTCTACTAATTATTTCTTATCATATATTGTAGGTGTATCTTTGGTAAGTTAATATATTTTATGAATATTGTTTGATTCTGAAATATTACAACAGAAACATTCTCAGTGTGGTGTTTTAATCAATATTGGAATTGGTACAAAACTTCACAGAACTGAGAATTGGTCATGCTAATCAGGGTCCTCTTCCTGATGGTGCCGCTGCAACATTAATCACATTTTCCAAGGTTGTAGGTGATTGGTTACTCAAGATGGAATCTCCGCCATCGATGTGAAACGTTTGCCACTGTAAGACCAATGAATGGCTACAAACTCTGCCAATGTGACAAAAGGAAGAGCTGTCCTATTGTGGTTGATCAGCTGAGTTGGACTTCACAACATCCACCCTTGCTCAAGTGCCTCAACATTCAGCCTGTTACACCCAAAGGCAGGAGGTCCATTGGCCTTCTGACTTTATTAATTAGGTCTTGAGCATTTGCCAAGCATCAAGACCAAGTGTAGACTAGGCAACAGCTTTGCCAAGTACCTGTGCTCTGTCCACAATGACCACCTTGAACTCTTGGTTGCAAGCTACTTCAACCACCTCCACGCCCCAGTCCAACACCAACCTGTCTATCCTTGGCAGTTTGTTTTGTGCTCCAGCTTTGTCTCCATTGTGAAAAGATGCAATATTGTCCTTATTTCGCCAAAATAACATCAATAAGTAACAAAAAGTTAAAGGCAAAAAATTAAAGGCCATAATATAACAAATAGTTCATGAAACATTTCATTTTATGAATAAATTTTGGTTTCAAAGGTCATTTGTTTTCAATAAATAAACAACAATTATATAGAAATTCATTAAGGATATACCAGCTAATATTTGAGGTGGAAATCTATTGACTCCATAATTCAGATGGCAATGTCAGGTCAAAAGTCATTACCCTAATGTGAAATGAGAAGGAATGCTTATCACAGTTAACACAGAAAAGGCACTGAGCAATAAAGTTATTGATATAAGAACTTTATTACAAACTGTATCAAAAAGGTGGAATGTGAATGAATATTCAACTAGCAAAAGTTCATTTTTAATGTTAAAGAAATATTAAACACATCAAGTATTTCCTGTGTATAACAATGTTCAGTGAAACGTTGAGTTGTTACTGGCAACTTATTAGTCACTCTAATCATATATACACAACAAGCAATTCCCATTGGATCTTTGTTAGGTATCTTCTGTACGTAATGAAGTAGCCACTGAGTGCTACTTGTGGTCTTCTGCTGCTGTAGGCCAACAACTATGCATTCAGAGATTCTCCTCTACAAATTGCTGTTGGGTTACTGTCACCTTGAACCAGTCTGGCCATTCTCCTCTGACCTCTCTCATTAGCAAGGCGTTTTCACCCCAGAACTGCATCTCGTTGGATTTTTTTTTCTCGCACCATTCTCTGTAAACTCTGGAAACTGCTGTGTGTGAAAATCCCAGGAGATCAGCAGTTTCTGAGATGCTCAAATTAATCTGTCTGGCACCAACAATTATTCCACGTTTCATTGGAAGGGACAGTGCTGAGTCCCAATTGCCCTTACTCCCCCGTGCATGCCTGTGTGGCTGTTACATTTAAAAGGTGAAAGGTTATGGCAATTGTTCTGAAATACAGTGTAAAGCCTTGGTCTGCATCCCATCAGACAGATAATTTCATATATTATAAGGAATTATAACTCAATTCCAAAAGGAAGGAAATAAGAACAAAATGCAGAACGTAGCACAAAATGTCAGAGGATCGCTGGGGTACCAGAGTCTCCAGTACAGAATATAGTTACAGTGCAGTGCAGAGAGACGATAAGGTGCAAGGGCCATGATGAGGTAGACTGAGAGATCATCTTGAGCTCAGAAAAGGTCTCTCCATTTCCTATGACAGCGGGATAGAAGCTGTCTTTGAGCCTGGTCATATGTATTCTCAGTCCCTTGCATTGACTGACCAAGGCAACTGGACATTCAAAGTTCAAAGTAAATTTATTAACGAAGTATATATATATGTCGCCATTGATGACCCTGAGAGTCATTTTCTTGTGTCATGCTAAATAAGTCCATAATAGATTAATAACCATAATAGAATCACTGAAAGACTACACCATTTTGGGGTGTTCAACCAGTGTGCAATAAACTCTACAACTACAAAAAGAAATAAGTAATAATAATAAATAAGTAAGCAATAAATATTGAGAACATGAGACGATAATTATGAAAATACGTTCAGAGCCCCTTTATAAGACAAAAAATGATTGGGAAAGAGAGCTTAATCTTATTATTCCTATTGAGAATTGGGATAGAATTCTTCAATTAGTTAATACATCATCTATATGTGCCAAACATTCATTAATACAATTTAAGGTCGTACATAGGGCCCATATGTCCAAGGATAAATTAGCTCATTTTTATTCTTATATAAACCCTATTTGTGATAGATGTCATTTTGAAATCGCATCTTTAACTCATATGTTTTGGTCATGTCCACTTTTGAAAAAATATTGGAAAGATATTTTTGATATTATCTCTGCGGTATTGAACATCGATTTACAACCCCATCCTACTACCGCAATTTTTGGTTTACCAATGATGGACTCACTTCATTTATCTTCTTCCGCCTGTCGAATGATTGCATTTCTCACTTTGATGGCTAGAAGATCTATTTTGTTGAATTGGAAGGAAATTAATCCTCCCACTGTATTTCATTGGCTTTCTCAAACTATGTTATGTTTAAATTTAGAAAAAATTAGAAGTGGTGTATTCGATACTTCTATTAAATTTGAAGAGATATGGAGACCATTTATTCAATATTTTCATATGATGTAATATGACCCTGTTCCAAGCTTATTGGATTTTCCAGCTTTAATCTTATTTATGTTGAGAGGATCGGAGTTGACGACATTGATGTTTATGTATTCTTGTGAGATATTATAAACAGCCCTTTTTTTTCCTTTTTAGTTTTTCTTTTTCTTCTTCTTTTTTCTTCTTCATTAGCTATTAGATTAGTAGTTTAGTCAATTTTGCAATCATTTTTTTTTTCTTTTTTCTGTTTTTTTATATCATATATTATGAAATATCTAGATTTACCTTGTTCATACATATACTGTATGGTCCATGTTTTGGGAAAACTCATTTATACTGTAATCATTGCTTATGTATTCTTTCATGTGTAATGGGAATTTGTATGTTTGTAATCCCTTTATTAATATATCAATTGTATTTTGCTCATAATATTATTAATAATAATAATAGAGATTGGAAAAGAGAACATGAGACGAAGAGTCCTAGAAAATGAGTCCATAGGTTGTGGGAACATTTCAATGATGGGGCAAGTGAAGGTTATCCCCTCTGGGTCAAAAGCCTGATGGCTGTTCCTGATCCTAGTGGTCTGAGTCCTGAGGACCCTGTAGTGTGAACAGAGTCACCAGGAGGGAAACTGGCTTGCTTGGTGGACTGGGCCATGTACACAGCTCCACAATTTCTGTCTAACCTAAGCTGTGGGATGAAGGTGTGAAGCTTTAATTGGTACAAAAATCTTTATGTATCTTTAAGTCAGAGGTTGATAGATTCTTAATTGAACAGGCATAAAGGTATATGGAGAGAAGGCAGGGGATTACAGCCAAGAAGAGAATTGGATCAGCCATGATGAAATGGCAGAGCAGACTCGCTGGGCCAAATGGCCTAATTCTGCTCCCATATCTTATGGTCTAAAAGTGAAGCTGCAAATAGTGGGGTTGTTGGGGCAAGTGACTGGGGCACGGGGGAGATCTGAAGTATCCAAAGCTGATGGTGCTTTTGGTGAAGAATAGAGGAGCCTTCTGCCTTTTGAGCACCTGAATGGCCTTCTGGTTCCCTGGGGATGTCTCTCCCACCTTTCTCCTCTGGAGAATGTCTTGGTTTTGGTGGTCAGCCATTGCATTACTGTGCTGCAGATTACATGTGCTCTTAAATCTCATTTCAGTACAGACACACAAGCCAAGGTGCTTCTTTTCCATATTTATTATTTCACTCTGGCATTTGGCCTGTTTTTAATTGTGCAAAATGTACTGAAATGTGACTGAATAAACATAATTACTTTCAATTGAGTGGTTGCACTACAATTCACTGAAAACTGGAGCTTTCAAAAATAATACAGGAGTGGCAGAGAAATGTATTTCACATTAATGTTATGCAAGAAAGTGGGGAATGAAAGTGGTTCCATTATATGGAAATACACCCAGGGCCCACTTTACTTGATATACCAGAACTCCTGCTCATTAATGCAAATAACTAAACAGCCAATCACGTGGCAGCAACTCAATGCGTAAAAGCATGCGCACTGTGTAGATGTGGATAATGATTCACAAGTATGCCATTCAGTGACATCACACTTATTTGCATATTATCATTAATATGCAAGTGAAAGAATTTAATGTCATTTAAAGAATTCTAAGTTTCAGTTGTTTATCAAATTCCAAATTCAAAAGGCAGAGGGCATAAATTATTGCAAAATGACGGTGGGGCGATGAAGAAAAGTTTTTCATCCAGAGGGTATTGGGATTCTGGAAATGACCTAGCAATAGAAGTTGTGGTGAAACCGGGTAGCACTTTTAAAACTGGTATGATGGCCAAATGGCCTCCTCTTGCATCAGAAATTTCTGAAGATACTACGTTGTCTGAACACAAGAGATTCTGCATATGCTGAAAGTCCAGAGCAACACACAAAAAATGCTGGAGGAACTCAGCAGGTCAGGCAGTATCTATGGAAAAAAATAAACAGTCGATGTGTCAGGCTGTGACCTTTCATCAGGACTGGAAAGGAAGGCGGAAGATGACAGAATAAGAAGGAGGGAGGGGGTGGGGAAGAGAAGAAGGACAGACTAGAAGGTGATAGTTGAAGCCATGTGGGTGGGAGAGGGGATGAAGTAAGAAGCTGGGGGTGATAGGTGGAAAAGGCTGGAGAAGAAGAATCTTGGACCTCTTATAGGCAAAGTAAAAGTATCAGCAAGTTTTCTAGCCTTGACAATGTCCCCAAACTTTTCCTTCCACCTTCAGGTCCAAATAAAGCTTTCCTTTCTGCTCAAAAATTCACTTATCCATCTCCTTCCTGAATACCTCCTCAAGTATTTGAGGACTTCCCTTAAGATGCAACCAAAACATCTTATCTTATCCACAACCTGTCATCAGAACAAGGAAGCATTAGAAAGTAAGTCTGTTTTAAGTTTTCTGGCCAGTGGTGCAGTGGCATCAGCACCAGACTGTGGTCCCAGGTTCAAATCCGCCAGCTCCTTGCACGTTTTGCACCCGTGCAGGGTTGACCATCGAGCCAGCAACTCGGCCACGGCCTTGCAGTCACAATGCTAAAGAAGTGGCAAGGTTGCCGCCCGATGCGCCACAAGGCACGGAAAGGAATAACAATGTTTTAAGTTGCAAAGAAATGACAGGAGGTGGGGAAAAACCAAGAATGACTGTGACAGGATGGAGACCAATAGACAATTGGTGGGTGGTTTGGCGTTGGCTGAGAGAGGATAAAGACTTGTTAAAGGCAGCTAGCCCGTCTGATGGAGGTGTAAATAGAGAAAACAGTAAAGAGCAAAACAAAATTCTGAAGTACATCACTGTAATGATGTATACAGTATATTTATATAACAATAAATATATAAATTAAATGTTAATGGATACTAGTTATTCTACAAGCCAGATGCCAGGTTGGAACAAAGAGTTTTTATCAAAAAATAGCAAAAATTGAAAATCTAAAATCTGTAAACAGGATATTGGAGGGGAATTGCAAGAAACTGATCTGTTTCTTTCATACGGTACAGAATTAACTGTAGAGTATACAGCTGATATTTTTCACCTCCAAGCCAGAAGTGGTCATGTAGGTTTTGTGGGTTTTTCTTATGGCTTTTCATTTGGTTCTTTGCAGACACTAGTTTAGCTGATGTGTAAGAGTTGTGCTTGCGTGCATGGAAGCTCGGCAGGCTTGAAGAAACTGAATAAGCTTCCCGAAGGAAGAAACTCAACCGTTCTTTGCACCTTCTTTGCAAGTAAGTTATGACAAGAACACAGCAACATCTTGAGAAATGAATTAAAAGGCAGTGTTACGAATTACTAAATAGCTCAGACACCCTCCTGTAGAAAGAAATACTGAGTTACACTGAGATGAATCATGCCCAGATTATGTAGGCCAATTTTCCAGTGGTTGCTAGTCAAACTGGAAATGGTTGCTAACATAATTTAATGTGTGTGGAACAGCTTCATTGTGCAATTGCTTTATCATTTTCACTCCATGCTTTTCTTCCTTTATGGTAATGATATCAACCACACAATGCTTTTAACATAAAATGAATTCTTAATTACCCACACCAGCAGTTCCCACAATGTCTCGCCATTAGCAGGTGGAGTCACACTGTTTGGTAACTGCTGGACTAACTCCGCTGGATTCCCTGAGCCTCCTGGCATCGCTCGTTACCATGTTAAACATGAACCATAAGAATAAAAGCAGCACTGACAGACTTGGCATAGCGGCTCCCAGCAACTACGGGCTTATCTCTGACATAAGAGCACGTCCTTAGATTCCTTTAATATCCAAAGGCCTAATGATCACTGCTTTAAATATATTCCACAACCGTCCCTCCACAGATTCGGATTTATTTGTTACGGGTACATCGAAATATACAGTGAAATGCTTTGTTTGCGTTAACAGCCGACACACCCAAGGACGTGCTGGGGGCAGCCCACAAGTGTTGCCAAACATTCCAGCACCAACATAGCACAGGCATCCCACCTCTCCCAGAAGTTCCGGGAGTCTCCCGCATATTGATAGCGGCTCCCTGGCACCCGCAAATTATATACAATATCCCAGAAATCGATTTTTTTGAGAGGGAGAGGAAGAGGAGGAGTGAGAGCAAGACGGAGCATCCTGATTGGTCTCTCTTCATGCTAAGTAGACCTATCAGTTTTCTCTGTGGGCGGGCTTTGCAGTCGACCCCAAAAATAATGCCAGTGTTGCTCGCTGCACTGTTTGCAACAGTGACTTTTCTATTGCCCATGGTGGGGTAAAATGTAAAAAACATGTTGAGGTGAGTTTAACAAGTGTCATTCATTCATTAGCATAGCTAACGTTATTTAAACTGGCTGGCTAGCTGCTAAGTAGCTACTCTATTGATGTCCTACGTGATGAGGCCAAACTCCCTGTAGACTTGCTTAAAGTTGTAATAGAATAAAAAATGACTCCATGATAATATAATATAAGTACATATTTTAGTGTCACATTTTCTGCATATACCCAGCTTGGTTAACAGATAAGACAAAATCACTAAACAAAGTATTACATACACACTTGGAGGTCAACGGGGGGGGCACGGGGGGAGGATATGGGGTTGCAGGGGGCGGGGCTGCTACCTCCCTGAAATAAGTTTTTGCAGGGTGGGATGTCTGATAGCATGTCCACTTTGCTCAGCAGAACAGTACAAGCAGCAACAACAGTGAAACAAGCCCCTTCCCTACCTACCTTCTCTCTCCCCCTCACTTCCTCTCTCTCCCTCCCCTCTCTCTCTCTCTCTCTCTCTCACACACACACACACACACACACACACACACACACACACACACACACACACACACACACACACACACACACACACACACACACACACACACAACCCCCCCCCCCCCACCTCAAACCCCAGGACAGCTCTTTTCTTCAGAAAATTGTGAATGTTCACTGCCCTCCCCATCTCTGAATGATGAACTGCTCATTCTGAAACTGGAGACTGCCTTCTCTGTTTCTAGACACCTCATCTGGGGGAAATATCATTCCTGGATCAACATTGTATGTTTCAATGAGATTTCCTCACTCCTCCAAGCTGAGGGATACAGGGCCGGTCTGTGCTCAATATGTCCACCCTAGGGATCAAGCTGGTGAACGTCTCCTTGCCCTTCCTCTAGCTCATGTATATGGGTAGGGATCTGGACCTATTCCAAGTGTGATCCCATCAAGGCCTATATAGTTTTAATGAGCCACGTTTCTTGTGTACACAAACCCTCTTGCAATACCACTCACCTTCCTCAGTGTTAATTTTCAGTGATTCGTGCTTGGGGGTGCAGAGTGGCAGAGGTGATGAAGCTACATCTGCGCATCTCCGGTGACCCAGGTTCAACCCTGACCCCTGGTGCTGTCTGGATGGATTCTGTCCTCCTGGTTAATGCACTGACTTCTTCCAGGGGTTCCAGTTCCCTCCCTCATCTCTAACCGGCTTAGTAGGTTAATTGGTCACTGTAAATAGCCCCAGTCTGGGGGAATTGATGCAGGAGCGTGGGAGGAATAAAATTAGATTTCTGTAAGTGGGCACCTAACAGTCAGTATTGGACCAATAGCATGTGTCCACGATATGTGTTTCTATGACAGCCATGTCCCAAACAATACCAAAGCTTTTCAAGCTCTTAGTATTTAAAAATATACTCAGGATCGAGAAGCAACACTTTATATTCAATCTGGGTAGCCTACATCCTGATTGCATGAACATTGATTTATTGAACTTCCAGTAATTGCCCCCCCCCCCAACTCTCCTGCACCACTCCTCATTCCCATTTCCCTCTCTCAGTTACCCATCACCTCCCACTGGTGCTCCTTCCCTTTCCCTTTCTTCCATGGTCTTCTACCCTTCCTTATCAAATCCCCCCTTCTCCAGCCCTTTATCTCTTTCACCAATCAGCTTCCCAGCTCTTTACTTCACCCCCCTCTCTCCCAGTTTCACCTATCACCTGCCACCTTGTACTTCCTCCTCCCCCTCCCCCCCTTCTTACTGTGACTTCTCATCTTTCTCTCCAGTCCCGATGAAGGGTCTCAGCCCAAAATGTTGACTGTTTACTCCTTTTCCATAGATGCTGCCTGTCCTGCCGAGCTCCTCCAGCTTTTTGTGCATGTTGCTTTAAAATATATTGCTCCTTTTCCTACCAAACTGGATGATTTCACAATTTTCCAACTGCCACAATCTTGCTCATCTACTCAGTTTGCCCAGGTCTCCTGGAAACCACCTGTCCCCTGCTCACAGCAAACCCTGGCACCCAGCGCTGTAGCATCAAAACTTCTCGACAGCAGCCTCTCAGACAGAGGGAGAGAGGGGAGAGAATGAGAGGGGATATTTGGCAAAAGGGATAGAAAGAAAAAGCATGCCTGGACCAGATAGAAAACTTTCCAGCTTCCATTGTAGGCAACATTTTAATTGACTTGAATTATGAATGGAGATAATAAACATGTGATTTCAAAAAATGGTGAGTGATAGGAAAATTTCATGGTGATTTTCATGATCACTAGCCCAAAATTCATAAGATACACCTAAAGGTATTCAGGAAGCAAAATCACCTGTAGTATCAGAGGGACCAACACACTGTTACACCATCATCAAGAGTGTTTACCCTGCTGTTCCACACCCACACTTTGGAAAGTCTGATCACCTGGTGTACCTCTACCCCCTGAGTATATGCAGGGACTGAAGAGTGCAGCACCAGTAGTGAGGACCGAGAAGGTATGGACAAAAGAGGCAGAAGAGAGCTTACAGGACTGCTTTGAATCGGTGGACTGGACTGTATTCAGGGACTCTTCATTGAGCCTGGATGAGTATGCCACACCTGTCACCAACTTCATCAAAACCTGTGTGGATGAGTGTGTCCCTACGAGAACTTACCACATAATCAAATCAAAATCCATGGATAAGCCAATAAGTTTGTCTGCTGAGGCTAGATCTGTGGGTTGTTGCTTTAAAAGGGCAACAATTATACCAGTGCCCAAGAAGAGCAGGGTGAGCTGAAACACACGCCAGTCCACACAGATGGATCAGAAGTGGAAAGAGTGAGCAATTTGGAACTCCTGGCTGTTAATATTTCCGAGAAACTAACCTGGTCTCAACGTATTGACACAGCTATAAAGAAAGCAAGACAGCAGCTATATTTCATTAGGAGTTGGAGGAGATTTGGTTTGTCACCTAAGACGCTCGCAGATTTCTACAGATGTACTGTGGAGAGCATTCTGACTCGCTGCATCACCGTCTGGTGAGGGGGGGGGCATCTGCACAGGATTGAAGTAACCTGCATCATGGAAGCTAGTCTCCATAGTATCCAAGAAATCTTCAAGGAGCAGTGCCTCAAAAAGGCAGCCTCCATTATTAAGGACCCCCAGCACCCAGGACATGTCCTCGTCTCATCAGGAAGCCTGAAGGCACACACTCGACCATTCAAAATGGCTTCTTCTCCTCTGCCATCCAATTTTTTAAATGGACATTGAACCCATGAACATTACCTCACTATTTTTTATTTCTGTTATTGTACTTCTTATTTAACTATTTAATATACATTTATATCCTTAATGTAATTTACAGTTTTAATATATATTTATTATCATGCATTGCATTGTACTGCTGCCACAGAGTTAAGAAATCCCACAACATATGCCTGTGGCATTAATCCTGATTCTGATCCCTCTCTACACTTATAACCTCATTTCAGCAAAGCCCTGAAGAAAGCTTATTCTGCCACCCACACTCCAGCGGAGGGCATCCAATTGTCGAAACATTCCCACTGCCTTCCTTGTGGAATAGATCATAACAGAGAGCCAATTTCAGCTTCCTTCATAGCTCACTCTCCATCATTTTATTCAGAATAACTTCCAGCTCAGTGGCCCTATGTCCCGATGACGACTAATCTGTTACATAATGGGTCGGTGTCTGTGTGTGTTCACAGATCATGCAATGGACTGCAGGCTTTGAAGTATTATAATGCAGTTATGAATCAGTGATGCAAATCCCAAAGTGAGCTATTAGCTGGCGTCCTACCTCTACAGTTCACTTAGAATGATAATTACATTCCATTCTATTTCACAGAACATCTCATAAAAGCCATTGTTCATTCATACACAATATTTCTTGATCTATTTTTTGGATTCCTGATCTCACTACAAAGCAGATTATTCCCCCAACCCTAATCTAGTGATGACTGTGACATTTTTTAATGATAACATGTATTGCTCGAAATGGATTTCTTAATTTATGACTTTTTATGATGCTAAATTCAATAATTTGTGACGAGGACTTGTGGGCTGAGTTAGAGAGGCCAACTTTCCTCATCCTGAGATCATTAAGGTTTCTAAAATGGATTTTGACTTCTGTTTCATAAATTGAGAGGCAAAATTAGAAGAAATAAGAATCCAATTTTTATATCACTCTTCTCATTCATTTAAGGATGTGGCTTATTGCAAAGTAAAAGCCTTTAAAATGCAGCACTATTGTAATATAGAAAATGGAGCAGTCAATTTGTACAAAGCAAGTGCCCACAGACTGTGATAATGACCAGATAATATGCTTTAAGAATGCCAATTTTGGGATAAACATTGGCAAAGCTCTGGAAAGAGCTCCCAGTACTACTGAGGATAAGTGTCATGACACCTTTCAAGTCCGTTTGAGAAAGCAACAAGGATTTGATTTAGCATCTTATCCGAAAGAAGGCACAGTTGCCAGTATAGCAGTCTCCCTGTAATATTGGGTATGCGGCGGAGCAATTGGGGCACCAGGCTAGTGCAGCGATTAGCGCAATGCGGCAGAGTTCAGAGTTCAACTCTGATGTCTTTTGTAAGAAAGCTTACACGTGCTTCTCTTGTGCATGTGGGTTTCCTCCCACGGTCCAAAGGTGTACTGGTTAACAGGCTAATTGGTCATTGTAAATTGTCCCGTGACCAGGCTAGGGTTAAATTGGCGGGTTGCTGGGGGCACAGCTCAGAGGGCCAGATGAGCCTGTTCCACTCTGTATCTCTAAATAAATAAATGTGTCCGGGCTATCTCTTCTCAGTGAAAATTGTGTTTTGTTTACTTACTTGCGTTTTCTTTGGTAATAGAAATTAAATGTAAGCTTGAAATTACATTTCCTTGGTAGATTGTTTTCTTCACAATAACATAATACTGTAAAGGCATTGTCTAAATGGTTTCTGCTCAGTTATGAGTAATATATAAATGAGAAATTGAACCAGGAGTAACCAAAACTATTCTTCCACTATTCAGTAAGATCATAGAACATAGAACTGTACAGCCAAGGAACAGGCCCTTCAGCCCACAATGTTGTGTGAATGTAGCAAAATGCAAATCAAAAACACCCAAGCACTAATCCTCCCTACCTTCACCATGTCCATATCCCTCCATCGTCCTCGCATCCATGCAAACGTCTCTTAAAAGTCTCTAATGTATTTGCCTCTACTGCCATACCTGACAGCGCATTCCAGACATCACAGCAGATGTGACCTTGCTCTCAGCTTCCCCATAATGCTTGGCCAAAAGAAAACCTTTCAAGATTCAGACTCCTCAGAATTCACTGTCCTCTGGATTAGAGGTTTTCAACCTGCGGAGAATAAATTCCATCTCCTCTCCGCCTTAAATGACTGACATTTTATTCTGAAACATGATGCCCATGATTCTAGATACCCCCGTGAAGGAGAACATCTACCCTACGAAACCCCCTCAGAATCTTATATGGTTCAATAAAACTGCTTCCCATTCTGGTAAACTCAAATGAGCATAGGCCCAGTCGCCCCAAGGATTTATCACAAGAGAAACGGGCTCGTTTACCTTTCAAGTATGTTCCTGCATGACTCTCGTTTTTATTTGGCCATTAAGTTGTAGACTCAGGGACTCAAAACTTTTGAAATTTGAGTGTTATCAACTTTTTGGAGAAAACAGTTTTTTAGGTTTCTTTATTATTCATTTACGGGATATGGATGTTACCAGCTAAGCCAGCATTTATTGCCCATCCCTACTTGCCCTTGAGAAGGTGGTGATGTGCTGCCTTCTTGAACCGCTGCAGTCCCTGAGGTGTAGGTACACCCACAGTGCAGTTAGGGAGAGAATTCCATGATTGTGACCCAGCGAGAATGAAGGAATGGTGATATGTTTCCAAGTCAGGATGGTGAGTGACATGGAGGGGGATTTCCAAGTGGTGGTGTACCCAGGTATCTGTTGTTCTTGTCCTTCTAGATGGTAATGGTCGTGGGTCTGGACAATGCTGCCTTAGGAACTTCGGTGTTGTTGCAGTGCATCTTGTAGATAGTACACACTGCTGCAACTGTTCGTCGATGGTGGAGGGATTGGATGCTTGTGGAAGGGGGACCAATCAAGTCGGCTGCCTTGTACTGGATGGTATCAAGCTTCTTGAGTGCTGATAGAGCTACATTCATCCAGGCAAGTGGTGAGTATTCCATTACACTCCCGACCTGAGCCTTGTAGATGGTGGACAAACTTTCACACAGAGAGTGGTGAATCTGTGGAATTTCACACAGAGAGTGGTGTATCTGTGGAATTCTCTGCCACAGGAAACAGTTGAGGCCAGTTCATTGGCTATACTTAAGAGGAAGTTAGATATGGCCCTTGTGGCTAAAGGGATCGGGGGGTATGGAGAGAAAGCAGGTACAGGGTTCTGAGTTGGATGATCAGCCATGATCATACTGCATGGCGGTGCAGGCTCGAAGGGCCGAATGGCCTACTCCTGCACCTATTTTCTTTGTTTCTATGTTTACTTTAGGAAGTCAGGAGATGAGCTACGCACCCCAGGATTCCTAGCCCTTGACCTGCTCTGGTAGCCACAGTGTTTATATGACTAGACCAGTTCAGCTTCCTGTTAATGGTAACTCCAGGATGTTGATAGTAGGGGATTCAGTGATGGTGATGCCACTGAATGTCAAGGGACGTTGGTTAGAGCCTCCCTTGCTCTCTTGTTGGAGATGGTCATTGCCTGGCACTTGCGTGGCTCAAATGTTGCTACTTGTCAGCCCGAGCCTGGATATTGTCCAGGTTCTGTTGCATTTGCGCATGAACTGTTTCAGTTTTAGATACAGGGTGGGAGCAAATGCCATACACCATCTGAGCCAAGTCCAAGATTTCAGAAGCGGAAACAGGTCTGAATACAGTCATCAAACACGATGTCAAACACGATGACAAAGGATGTCAGTTCTTTGTGTCAAAGGAAGCCTTTCATACATCAGATGATAAACTTGAAACATTGTCCCCATTCTGCTGCAGTTGTGTGATATTATCTTTAGAATAATGGCAACCATCACTACATATCCACCTTCTTTAGAAGCCTAGAGTTATGTTTCTAAAGGGGAAGTCCTTTCAAATTGAATGATATCAGGAGGAAATCCCAGAGGTAAAACTCTGTTATTTACTGGAAGTTGATATACAATTTTTAGAGGATCTTCTCAGAAAAGATGCTAGCTTAACTAGTGTAGCTGATAAACAAGATAACATGCCAGACCTTTCAGTGACAAGCCATTCTCCAGAGGCTACTCCTCAACATTAGTAATGTCCGTGGAGACATCGTTCCTCACATGGCGAATCTGATTGTAATCAAAGTACCAAATGGACTGTAGCAGGGGAGCAACATCACAAGTAGCATGGAATTAAAATATTCATTATAGTCATTTTCTTTTAAGATTGGTGAGCATTTCCACATCCTCATAATCCAATCATAAGGGTGTTTTTCTTGGGATTCTTGATGCAGGTTATATTGAGTGTTCCTGAGACAAGCATATGAAAAGAACAAGATAAGATTAAGAACCAGGAGCAGGCAATTCTTCCCCTCATGCCTGCTTCACCATTCGATAAGACCATGGCTGATTTTTTACCCTGTGCCACTTTTCTGCACTGTCCACAAAGCCATGATTTTGTTAATATCTAAAAATGTATCACTTTACCATCTGAAACACACTCAGCAAATGGTCCTTCAAAAACTGATAGTGATTTGGCAAGATTCTCCACCCTTACACTGCATTTTTTCCCCCATTTCTCTCCTGATATCTGGTTCTACTCAAGCCAGCCAGCAGCAGGACCATTAACTCTGCTTCTACCCTCTGAAGCTAAGTCATAACTTTGCACATTTCAAGTCAAGTTAGCTGGTCTACAATCTGTTGCCTTCTTTTTCCCTGGGGCAAAATTTATTACCTTTCAGACTTTGGAAACTGTTCCTGATTTGTATGCCTTAAAGGAATACCTATAAGTTATAAGCTGTGTACTGTGTACTTAAGAGCTACCTATTTCTGGTTTACTATCATGCATTTTCATATAGTAAGCAGGTTTTGTTGGTCCATTCATAATTAAAACTATTTTCTTCAATGTATGTATAGCAAATAAATTATTAAAAATTTGTTGAAATTTGAGAGGGATAAGGGCAGCTCGGAGGTGTCAGTGTTGCAGTTGAACAAAGGAGACTATGGAGCCATGAGGGAGGAGCTGGCCAAAGTTGACTGGACGGATAGCCTAGCAGAAAAGACAGTGGAACAGCAATGGCAGGTATTCTTGGGAATAATGCACAAGGTGCAAAATCAGTTCATCCCCCAGAGAAGGAAGGATTCAAAGGGGGGAAAGGGGCCACAGTGGTTGACAAAGGAAGTCAGAGATTGCATAGCATTAAAAAAAAGGAAGTATGACAGAGCTAAGGTGAGTGGGAGGACAGATGATTGTGAAATTTTTAAGGAACAACAGAACTTAACTAAAAAGGCAATACGGGGAGAAAAAATTAGGTACGAACACAAGCTAGCCAGGAATATGAAGGGGGATAGCAAAAGCTTTTTTAGGTATGTGAAGAGAAAGAAGATAGTTAAGAACAATGTTGGGCCCTTGAAGAATGAATTGGGTGACATTGTTATGGGAAACAGAGAAATGGCAGAACAATTTAATAAGTGCTTTAGATCTGTTTTCACTAAGGAAGACACAAGCAATCTCCCAGATGTATGGATGGGCCAAGGACATAGGGTAACAGAGGAAATGAAACAGAATGACATTAGGAAGGAAACGGTGATGAGCAGACTGATGGGACTGAAGGCTGACAAATCCCCAGGTCCAGATGATCTGCATCCTAGGGTACTAAAGGAGGTGGCTCTGGAAATTGCGGATGCATTGTTAATCATTTTCCAATGTTCCTTAGATTCAGGATCAGTTCCTGAGGATTGGAGAATGGCTAATGTTATCCCACTTTTTAAGAAAGGAGGGAGGGAGGGAGAAAACAGAGAACTATCGTCCTGTCAGCCTAACATCAGTAGTGGGGAAGATGCTAGAGTCCATTATTAAAGATGAAATAGTGGCATATCTAGATAGCAGTGATAGGATTAGGCCGAGCCAGCATGGATTTACCAAGGGCAAATCATGCTTGACTAATCTATTGGAGTTTTTCGAGGATGTAACCAGGAAGTTAGATGGGGGAGATCCAGTGGATGTAGTGTACCTCGATTTTCAGAAGGCATTTGTTAAGGTCCCACATAGGAGATTGGTGGGTAAAATCAGAGCTCATGGTATTGGGGGAAAGATATTGACATGGATAGAAAACTGGTTGGCAGATAGAAAGCAAAGGGTAATGGTGAATGGGTGTTTCTCGGAATGGCGGGTGGTGACTAGTGGGGTGCCACAGGGCTCAGTATTGGGACCACAGCTGTTTACGATTTACATTAACAATTTAGATGAAGGCATTGAGAATAACATCAGCAAGTTTGCTGATGATACTAAACTGGGTGACAGTGTGACATGTGGCGTTAGGATAATTCAGGATGACTTGGATAGGCTGGGTGAGTGGGCAGATACTTGGCAGATGACATTTAATGTGAATAAGTGTGAGGTTATCCACTTTGGGAGTAAGAACAGGAAGGCAGATTATTATCTGAACGGTGTAGAGTTAGGTAAGGGAGAAATACAAAGAGATCTAGGAGTACTTGTTCATCAGTCACTGAAGGTGAATGAGCAAGTGCAGCAGGCAGTGAAGAAGGCTAATGGAATGTTGGCCTTTATTACAAAGGGAATTGAGTACAAGAGCAAGGAAATCCTTTTGCATTTGTACAGGGCCCTGGTGAGACCGCACCTGGAGTATTGTGTACAGTTTTGGTCTCCAGGGTTAAGGAAGGACATCCTGGCTGTAGAGGAAGTGCAGCGTAGATTCACAAGGTTAATTCCTGGGATGTCTGGACTGTCTTACGCAGAGAGGTTAGAGAGACTGGGCTTGTACATGTTGGAATTAAGGAGATTGAGAGGGGATCTGATTGAAACATATAAGGTTATTAAGGGATTGGACAAGATAGAGGCAGGAAATATGTTCCAGATGCTGGGAGAGTCCAGTACCAGAGGGCATGGTTTGAGAATAAGGAGTAAGTCATTTAGGACAGAGTTAAGGAAAAACTTCTTCTCCCAGAGAGTTGTGGGGGTCCGGAATGCACTGTCTTGGAAGGCAGTGGAGGCCAATTCTCTGCATGCTTTCAAGAAGGAGCTAGATATGTATCTTATGGATAGGGGAATCAAGGGATATGGGGACAAGGCAGGAACCGGGTATTGATAGTAGATGATCAGCCATGATCTTAGAATGGCGGTGCAGGCTCGAAGGGCCGAATGGTCTACTTCTGCACCTACTGTCTATTGTTTTAAGTAATCCCAGTATTTCTGTTTTTTTAAAATTAATACTATTTGACTTCATTCTTGTAATAGAAAACTGCAGTCATGGTACATTTTCCAACTCTCCAGCAATGACTTACAGTTAATTAAAAACTAATTTCATACACTGGAAGAGAACATTGCTTTTAACAAACGGGTGTTGTTGTTCATTCCTAAAAATGCCAATGCATTGCAATTAGATGTCTGCATTTCCTCTGACGAGAAAGAAATGCAGACATCTAGATGCAACACATTGATGCAGATGCCTCTGGCAGCTGAGATGGCTGTTCAGTTTTGGATTTCTTTAGAACACTGCTGCACAAGATGTGCTGTGGGGAGATTACTGCAGCTATCAAACTGGTGAGATGTGACTAAGTAAATTCCTCACTGATGGAGGCTGAGGGAATTAATGTTTTCAACTTAAACACTTAAGAAACAGAAGGAAGAATATGAGGAGGAGTAATTCGCTGACATAAACAACGCAGAGAGAGATGAAGTAAGAAAGAAATCAGAAAACACACTTTGCACAGAGAATTTGCACAGAGGCAATGAGCTAGAAGCTCACATGTCACAGATTTGTTCAGTGCCACATATTGCAGGATGGAAACCATTGCATTAATTTCCAAGTAGAATAAAGATTAGCTTCAGATGCCAACTGTACAACAATGTATGCATCGATCTGTGTCAATGACCAGCAGAGTCTAAGGATTGTGCTGGGGGCAGCAGGCTTCTGGTGCCACTATGTGCCACTCGGGAACTTTAACCAGGTATTTCTCACCACGATGTATTCATCCCTGGCTGGTGTGAGTTCTGCATCAGTTGGGAATGATGTCATTTCTCCTGGAGCTTTGCCTTGGAAATTGGCCACCGTTCCAATCGGTAGGTAGCCCATTTCAGACTCCCGTTGTTCCCCACCTTCCCAAACCTTGATTTGTGGACACCACACCATACCTCTGTCCCAATCACTGGAATCTCCTTCAGGTCCCAAATCGCTCCACCAACTTCCGTCCTTATTTCCTCCCCAACATCTCCCCTGTCCAGAACCAACTAACAAACAACACATTTTCCTTGGCACACACTACAGGACATAAAGCATGCAGTAACAACTGGTGGTGTTCGAGGCCTTGGGTGCTTCTAAATGAGCATCGAGGGCATGCTACCTAATTAACCTTGGTGAGTTTTTAACTTTGAGGCTTTCGGTTGTCACAAAATATTTCTGGTGAATTTAAAAGTAAAGTAAAACTGCGGAGGCCAGATGCTGAAATGCTGGTGATGCTCTGTAGGTTGGACAGCATCTGTGGAAAGACAAACAGGGTGAACACCTCATTCTTGATTATGGGCGTCTAGGACTTTTCTGACCTCATGAGCATTTCTGGCACTTTCCATTTCTATTTCTGTTGAACTTGACTTCCAAGTCTCTATAATAACTTTGGTGCCTGGAAGAAAATTACTATGACAGTACTTTTATGTATTTTAATCTGAAGATGCATAAAATTACAGATATTACAGATCAATACTTATATTTTAAAGTGAAAAAAAAATTTCCATAAAACAAGTAACATGCAACAGTAAATGCTTTTAAAACATAATTGTGTTTACATAGCAGAAAGTGCCTTATGAATAATTAACTCCAAGTAGAAATAAAAATAAGGGTGTTGAAACACAATTATGCTTCAATGATTTAGCAGGACTTCTAGACTACAGTGCTTTTCTAACATTGTTTCTGGCTTCTAGACTTTCTGACTAGCAGAATTCAGTCGATTAGAATTCATCCACCTTAACAGGGTTGCATGTCAGTGCTGTTACGTTTTGTAACTTCAAAACATCAAACTAATTAGTGAGTTAGAGTTAGAGAATTAGAGTAATGAGAGAGTTAGAGAGACTGGGCTTGTACACGCTAGAATTAAGGAGGTTGAGAGGGGATCTGATTGCAACATATAAGATTATTAAGGGATTGGACAAGATAGAGGCAGGAAATATGTTCCAGATGCTGGGAGAGTCCAGTACCAGAGGGCATGGTTTGAGAATAAGGGGTAGGTCATTTAGGACAGAGTTAAGGAAAAACTTCTTCTCCCAGAGAGTTGTGGGGGTCTGGAATGCACTGCCTCGGAAGGCAGTGGAGGCCAATTCTCTGGATGCTTTCAAGAAGGAGCTAGATAGGTATCTTATGGATAGGGGAATCAAGGGATATGGGGACAAGGCAGGAACTGGATATTGATAGTAGATGATCAGCCATAATCTCAGAATGGCGGTGCAGGCTCGAAGGGTGGAATGGTCTACTTCTGCACCTATTGTCTAATTCAAAGGAAGGCATGAGAGTTGTTGAAATGATATCTGTGCCTTTTTATACTGTAAATGCTTGGTGTATGGATCTGCCCAGACTGTAAATATCAGCAAGCTAATGTCCCCTCTTTCTATTCTAAAATCAGATAACATGATGCATTTTAATATAAAAATTTTAGATAGTCTGAAACAACAATTAAACTTTCAAAGCGTATTCTATCTAACTGAGGATTTTTCTAAACTCGGTCAGCTTGTTACTGAGCACGAATTGCCTTTAGGAACAGCTGAATTACCTTCTTCAAAATTCCGGAGGACACCTACCTTTTACAAACCCCGTCTGACCCTCATTAGGATCGCTGTTTTTGGTCACAACTCAGCCTAGACTCCTGCACCAAGGTACAGAAGGACGATTGTTCTAAAGCCACAGCACATGGTGATCATTACAATGACAGCTGTCCAAAATCATCTAGGCACTTGTTCTTCATAGCTTGTTTTTAATATAACAGTGTCATGAGAGATACCTCGAAGTTCAAAGTAAGCTTATTATCAAAGTACATACATGTCATCGTATGCAACCCTGAGATTCATTTTCTTGCTGACATACTCAATAAATCCATAATAGAATAATAACCATAATAGAATCGATGAAAGACCACACAAACTTGTTTCCAGTCTTCAGTCTTCAAATTAGTTGATGTGTCTTGAAGTTAGGGATGAGCTGGGGCTCAATGCTGGCACATCAGACTTCCCACTCCACCAACAGGTTCGGTGGCCTGAGGCAGGTGCACAGAGCTGAAGGACTGGAAGCAACCACATTGTGCAAAGGTAGCACAACCCCATTCATTGGAATAGGACTGCCAATCTTGTTTTTAAAGAAGTTCAAGCATGTGGCTTATTTTTCTTTATATTATCTTATTTTTATGCTTTTGATTATTTTTAAGTTACTTAAGGTGTTTTAAGTAACATTTCTCTTTAATTCTTGTTTATTTATTTAAATTTATTTGAACAGCCTCTATTTGTATCTGATTCTCAGAGAAATCTCAAAGTACTTCGAAGGCCTTTTACAGCAGCAAGCTGTCAGGCGGCCGCAGGGCAGGGCTGCAGATCCACTGCCCGAGGTCTGGTGGCTGCTCCTCGCCTTGCCTCACCTCGCTTCTCAGCGGCAGCCAGTACTCCAGGTCAAAGCTACAGTAAAGCCACATAGCTGGGAAAAGTACTGAGTACGAGAGTGGGTGCAACAGGGCTCATCTGTTAAAAGTCAAATGATAAACAGCTCCTCTTCTACCCGAGGAAGCCGGTATTATAGTCCTTGGAGAGGTTTGAGAAGCAGTTTGACAAATGAGTACAAGATCACAACCAGTTTGGACCAGGTAAACAGAGGAATGCTGAATGTTAAGATGACGATTCAAAAATCAAAAGAAACAGATTTTAAAATTTTGGACAGAATATTTCATGGTAAATTACTCCTGCTGAGAGAGTAGCTGTAAGGAAGGTGGAAATTTAATCACTTCCAAAGGGCTTTGGATCAACATACAAGAGGGAATAATCTACTGGGCTGTAGGAAAGGAGCTAACAGGATTGATTTATGTGGAGTCAACATAGACAGTGAACCAAATAACGTCTTTCTCTGCCATAACAATGCGATGGTTCTGTGATGCCCATTAAAATACTTCGACATTTATCCTATTTATCACTACTGTCAGCTGAATTTATACCAGTAACACAAATACCTTACCCTCACTCTTTTTTGCATTACTCAGTTATGACTAACTTGCTGGATATATTTAAGAAGGAGATAGAGACATTTCTTGATTCAAAGGGTGTCACAGGGAGTGTGTAGAGAGTGGCACTGTGGTATTGAGAGAGAGTATCAGGTGGAAGAAATCTGGTGGTCTACTCCATCTCCTACTTCTCTTTGGTTCTATGTTTTGAGAAGTTTGTGATCTTATGTCCCAGTTTTGAACTTAGGGAGTTTATAAATCACACATTGTTTTGTCAGAAGTATGGCCATCAGAGAAGTGCCATCGGCCAATTCAGCTGCAAAAACAGATCATGCATCCAGTTTGAAGAATTAAGTAAATAGTTTTGATTTGTACATTTGTTCCTGAATTGCCGACTAAAAACACAATAACTGTTGTGTCTTCACTTCCACTTTTCAGAATTATGTTCGTTCAAACTGGCCTCAGCATCTACCTACTTATTATCTACTACCTACTACCTGCTACTTACCTATTAAAGTTATAGAAAAGTACAGCACAGAAGCAGGCCCTTTGGCCCATCTGGTCCATGTCAAAACCATTTAAACTGGTTAAATGACCATCGACCATAGTCCTCCATATCCCCACCTTCCATGTACCTATCCAAACTTCGCTTAAAAGTTGAAATTGAGCTCACATGCACCACTTGTGCTGGCAGCTCGTTCTACACTCTCACGGCCCTCTGAGTGAAGAAGTTTCCCCTCACGTTCCCCTTAAGCATTTCACCTTTCACCCTTAACTCGTGATCCTACAACCATCAAGCTCCTGAGCCAATGTCAATAAATTCCACTTGCCTCAACTCTGACCTGATTCCATTACAGTCTTGATGAAGGGTCTCGGCTCAAAACATTGACTCTTTACTCATTTCCATAGATGCTGCCTGGCCTGCTGAGTTCCTCCAGCGTCTTGTGTGTTGCTCCACAACCCACAGGCTCACTTTCAAGGACCCTGCAACTCATGTTCTCAGTATTATTTGCTTATTTATTTTAGTTGCACAACTTGTC
This sequence comes from Hemitrygon akajei, assembly GCF_048418815.1. Classification (NCBI taxonomy): domain Eukaryota; kingdom Metazoa; phylum Chordata; class Chondrichthyes; order Myliobatiformes; family Dasyatidae; genus Hemitrygon; species Hemitrygon akajei. The sequence goes on from NC_133140.1 coordinate 58,188,759, forward strand.
TACTTTTGCATTTGTCAGTCTTTGTTTATATATTGTTTTCATAAACTCTGTTGTATCTCTTTATTTTTCTGTAAATGCCTGCAAGAAAATGAATCTCAAGGCTCATATGCACACTTTGAGAATTAATTTATTTTAACATATAATCATGGCTGCACAGAAATACAATTAATTGCCTCTAAAATACCCTGGGAAATAATAAAACAATTTCAAGTGCTTTCTGGTTCCATTTTGCGTTTTTAATTGTTTAATTTTAGTAGAAAATGCTTTGCCATTATACTGAAGATAATTGAGGGTTTCTTATAAAATGGTAACCATTAAAGACAAAGTATAAATCTAGTTGGATTCTCACCATTTAATAAAAACCTTTAAGATTCATGAGGACAGTAGCAAAGCATTTATCTCAAAGAAAGAAAGATTAGCAGAGTTCCTAACATCTAGGTAATTGCTATAAAGCAGACTAGTCAGAAGCTAAGGATGAGGAATTAAGTGCTTTGAGAATCTTACAATAGCTCCTGAAGAGGGTTTAGAAGCTGTCATGGAAATCCTGATAGTAAAAACTTAAAATATGATTAGAAACATCAAGAGAATTTTGTGACTTGCATAGATTAGTATCCATATGAAATGGCCAGTACATTTTTGGTGCATTTTCAATGCATTTATTGTTCTTCACTTGATAATTAAACTGAGGTTTTTGGTATTTCAAGGTCAGAGATGAACATCTCTACAACATTTCTCCAGTGGTTTTGTTTGTACAGTGTGACGCAGTCCAACACATCATTGACTTGGGAATTAGGACTCCATATCATTGTGTGACCTCAGCAATGAGGTGGTCTATTTTGATTTTGATCATTACAAGGTGCAATCTGATACCATCTTTACTTATCATAACATGTGGCAGAACTGAGGTCTTAACATTCTGAAATAACATGTAAATGTTATCAGCATTAATTCGAGCAATACAAACAAGATGCTGGAGGAACTCAGCAGGTCAGGCAGCACCTATGGAGGAAGACAAACGTTCGATGTTTCAGACTGAAACCCTTCATCAGAACAGGATGAAGGCAGAGAAAGGAGGAGGAACACAACCTGGCAGGTAACAGGGGAATCCAGGTGAGAGGGAGGAAGTAGGTGGTCGGGAGAGGGGAAGAGAAGGAATGAGGGGGCCACAGGAATGAAGGAAAGCAAAAGGGAGTGGAGGAAAGGGAAGAAAAACGGAGATTTCCAGCATCTGCAGAATCTTTTATGTCTCCATTTTGATGCTCCACTGCAAAGCCTCTGAGGTATGCTTATCCTGAAGAAGCTTTCCTTCTTTTCTATGGGAGTTCTGTGAGACCCTCTCTCACTAAAGCTCTCCAGCCCTTTAACCATGTGCTCACCCAGAGTCCCCAGCCCTCACAACAAGCCCATCACTGCCACCAGAGAAAGCAGACAAGGGTTCAGCTTAATGTCATCTTTGACAGAGTTGCTGTTCCAAAATATTGCAGCATCTTGGGGGCACAATTCCCCAGAGTGGGACCTGAACCCTCAACATTCTAGCGCAGTGATGCGAGGGCTACCGGTTGATGGTGAGTGAATGGAGCTGAGAACTGAGAATTCTGAGGCCAGAAAGCAGAAGGTAGGACATGGTAACTGAAAATGTACCCACTGTCCTTGGCCATTCACTTCGCGTTCATGGGATCTTTCTCAGGACAGCATCCAGGTACTTGTGACTTATCCCAAGTCGTTGTTATCCAGGGTTCCTATACTTCCCCCACCAAGCTGGGCCCATGCTCAAGTACCTTGAGGCCTGTTCTTTGCCACATTTTACTGATTGTCAAATCAGACTAACTTCTTGCATGACCACCGACATGTGCTCCAGCTATAGGGCACAGGGAAACCTAGCACTCTCTTTAGAATCCTCGGGTGACATATCCAGCCAATCAACAGGTCAGTTTGTACAGGCTAGACGCGAAGGTGATTGACGGGAGTTTCCTCCCTGGACAGCACTGAACAAGCTGAGTACGTCAAACATTGTGTTCCTAATATTATTTCCGTGCCCAGTTTCCACCCCTTCTCTCACTAAACCTGCCCATTATGTCAAACTCCTTAAAAACCTAATGATTCAACCAGTCATTTTATTTACACTCTCAACTTCCGTAGTGCAAACTGTTTCACTAGAAACACACACAAAATGCTGGTGGAGCTCAGTCGGTCAGGCAGGACCTTTGGAGGGGAGAGACCCTTCATCAGAACTGGAAAGGAAAGGGGCTGAAGCCAGAATGAGAAGGTGAGGGAGGGGAAGGAGTAGCACCTGGCAGGTGATTTGAAGTTTGATGTAATCGCATGATCTTGTTTGTAATAATCTGCAGCCAAATAAGTTCTGCTTTTGGAGCCAAGTTTTTAAAGGGGTGAGGTCTGGATTTTCATGGGTGTGAAGTGTTCAGGAAAAAACAAAGCTAAAATATAAAGTTCTGATGAAAGATTTTTGACCTAAGGCATATATGTCAAACTCAAGGCCCGCGGGCCAAATCCGGCCCGCGGTGGAATTATCTTTGGCCCGCGAGATAATATCTAATTACTATTAAAGCTGGCCCCAGTAATCGAAGCGCCTATGGCGTATGATATGGCTAATGCTGAGTTTATTCAGGTACCAGGTTTTCAGGGTTTTTAGTGTTTATTCGGCAGTCTTGCTCGGCAGTCTTCTTCATAAGAAACGGAATTTGTAAAGTGAAACACTTTGTAGTTATAGCAGAGACTGAGACACATGAGAGCAGGCTGAAAAAACGGAGGCAACGAAAGCTGCGTTCGCACGCGTCCGACTGATCCGGCCCGCATGAAGCTGCATTTTGCTCAATCCGGCCCGTGACCTAAAATGAGTTTGATACCCCTGATGTTGGAGAGGAAAGCAAAGCAATGGAGAAATTGGAGAGTCCCGGCAACTCCAGATGCTAGAACCCGAACCTCCATCTCAACTCGTGAAATTAGAGAGCTGCGCAAGAATACCGGGGGACTTCAAATACCCATGTGTTAAGTGCGATAATGTTAGGGGGAAAAGAGGAGGCAGACTTTCTGAAATTTGAGTGTTCTTGGCCCAGTGAGAAAAGCAACGTGTCTAGATTTGGTGCTGGAAAATGAAGTGGGCCAAGTAAACCAAGTTAACAGCAGGAGAACATTGGGTAGGAGTGATTAAAATCCATAAAAGCCAAGGAAAGGAACAATCTGAACTAGAATTTCTAAGTAGGAAGAGAACTTACTCCAAAAGGCATAGACCAATCCAGCCAAGGTGAAATTCAATGGAAGGTTGAAAGGAGATACTTTAACTGAATGTTAGCTAATTGTATTTTTAAATTTAGAGATACAGCCTGGTAGCAAGCCATTCCGGCCCGACAAGACCACAACGCCAATTTGCACCCATGTGACCAAATAACCTCCTGATCTGTGTATCGTCAGAATGTAGGAGGAAACCGGAGCACCCAAAGAAATACACATGATCACGGTGAGAACGTACAGACAGCGGCGGAATCGAACGCAGGTTGTTGGCACGAAAACAGCTCATGCCAACAACTATGCAGCCATTTCCTTTTAGGAGAAAATGTTTCAGATGCAGATTTTGTTCATTCACACAAGAGGGCAAATGTGGGGCTTTGGATGATGGGAGGGCATTAGAGAATATGATGAAACTGAAATGGAGGGTGCATGATGTGTGCAGGTGAACTGTTCAGACCAGAAACAAATTATAAGTGCAACTGAATCGGAAAATATGACTGGCAAAGGGAGAAAATATACATTGAACAGAAGGGAGCTCAGAAATACCTCCTACCAGCCTGTATATGAAATGCTGTCACAGGAAAGCAGTTCTATATGAAACACTGTCGTAGGAAAGCAGCACGCACCATCAAAGATCCACACCTCACAAGCCAAGCTCTTTGCTCGCTGCTGCCATCAGGTAGAAGGTACAAGAGCCTCAGGACTTGCAATACCAGGTTAAAAACAGTTACTACCCCTCAGCTATTAGGCTCTTGAACAAAAGAAGATCACCACACTCATCTATTGAGATGTTCCCAGAACCAATGATCTCACTTTAAGGAGTCTTTGTCTTGTTATTTCATGCTCTCATTATTTAATACTATTTATTTATATTTATATTTGCACAGTTTGTTGTCTTCTATGTTCTATCTTTCATCGATCCTGTTTACAGTTACTATTCTATAGATCTGCAGAGTAGACCGGAAGGAAAAAGAAACTCAAGGCTGTATATTGTGATGTGCACGTACTCTGATAATAAATTTTACTTTGAACATTGAACTTTGTACTTAGTAAGTAGGTCGTCGTGGCTATCTCTCGAGGTCGAGGATGATGGTCTTTGTTCTGAAGAAGTGGCCCAGAGAGCAAAGACACCTGTGCGTGTATTTGTTTAACGTGTACTTGATGTTGCACTCCAAGAAGCACACGATACTTCACAAATCAACCAAATGATTCCAATGGCATGGAAACCACGACGATTGGAGCTGATGGATTTGTTGCAGCCTTCATCCGCCTTCACAGCCGCTGAGTTCGGAGTAACTTCGCCCGCCTGTTCCACCGTTGAGGTCTTGGTTGGATTGTTCTTTGTCAGGGACCTCACCCTCGACCTTACCGCCATGGGTGACCCTACCAGGAGCATAGCTCCAGATGGCATCGCTCTCGGGATCTCAGGACCACACAAGCTTCTCCAGCACGGCAATCCACAGAGAAGCAGGTAGTAAGAGGCAAATAGGATATATTAAGGACAAAAAGGGTGATAAGTATTTAACAAGTTTAGAGTACTTAACAATTGTATTGGGAAATGAGGAAGAAGATACTGGCAAAATATTTGTGGAAATGGATAAATTGCTCTAAAGTAAAAAGTCAATTGAATTTAAAATGTTTCTTTTCAGATATTATTTTACAATACCATTGCCTAGAATTAAAATTAATGTTGCCTTAAAACATTAGTAATTTAATTAAATCTACTGAAGTACAGAAATAAATCTTTTGCAGATCTTGCATCTCTGACTCAGTTCCCATTACAGCATCAGATAGAAGGCATATCCATGGATTAAATCACATCATGCCATTCCTCTTCCAAATAGTACAGTATCTTTTCAAGTGTATATTGATAGAAATGCCTCCCATGCAATGGAGATCCACATGGTCATTGCAACAATAATGACACACCAGTAGAAATACTCACCCCATGAGAGTTTATCCTTCTGCAACAGTTTCCTGTTATTGGAAAATTTGACAGCTGTTCAAATAATTCTGAGGCTTGTGCTCTAATAATCTGCCTGGAAATCTATTCCACACACTGACACTTTTTTTTTGTGAGGTAGAAGTTGCTTTAGCAGTCCTAGAATTAACATTTACTACTGAAATGTTCCTGTATCCCAAATACTGCAGCCACAGGATCTACCAGCTGGTTGAGTGGCATTGCAGCAACAACCGTGCTCTCAGCATCAGTAACCACACATACCAATCCTCATAGAGGGATCAGAAGTGGAGAGAGTGAGCAATGTCACGTTCCTGGGTGTTAATATCTCCATGCAGCTATAATGAAGGCAAGACAGCAGCTGTATTTCAGAAGGAGTTTGAGGAGATTTGGTTTGTCACCTAAAACACTCAAAAATTTCTGCAGATGTAACGTGGAGAGCATTCTGACTGGCTGCATCACCATCTGGTGTGGGGTCGTGGTGGGAGGCTACTGCACAGGATTGAAGTAAGCTGCGGAGAGTTGTGAAATTAGTCCGCTCCGTCATGGGATCTAGCCTCCATAGTATCCAAGACATCTTCAAAGAGAGGTGCCTCAGAAAGGCAGAATCCATCATTAAGGACCCCTGCCACCCAGGATGCCCTCTTCTCATTGTTACCATCAGGAAGAAAGTACAGAAGCCTGAAGGCACACACTCAGCAATTCAAAACAGCTTCTTCCATCCAATTCTTAAATGGGCATTGAAAACATGAACACTACTGCATGACTTTTTAATTTCTGTTTTTGCACTACTTATTTAACTATTTTACATGCATCTTTATACTTACTGTAATTCACAGTCTTTTTCCCTGTATTGCATCATACTGCTGTCAGAAAGTTAACAAACTTCACAACATATGCTGGTGATATTAAACCTGATTCTGATTCTGACAGTGCAATTTAAAGGTTAACTTTCTTTAGCTAAGTAACAAAATTCACCTAACATTAAAATACCCAAGTCTACCCATTTGTTCTACATCACCAAGAGCCATATGCACGTAGACAAGCATTGCCACTCTTCTCTGCATTCCTTCAAGCCCTGGAATAACTCTTCCAATTCTTAGCAACTAAAACAGGTTTGAGTAATGATTGACCATAACACTACATCATGATCATTACCTCCTCTGATTTGTACTTTTCTACCAATATTAATTAACACCTTCAGTAGATCATTTGTCTCCATTGGTTGAACATCACTAGTGTGGACTGCAAACGTAAGTTAGCTGAAATGGTGCAGATTAGCTGGAAGCATGTCAGAGTTCAAGCTATTTCAGTTCATTTAGTCAAAATGATTGACTCCACAGAGCCCTGGATTGTCAGCGTATCAGCATGTGAAGATTGTTCTGTGTATTTAATGGCTAATGGAAATGAATTAATATACCCAAATGTACTTCTTAGAGAACTTTAGAGGCTTTTAAAATGTAATTCAGTTGGGACAATTCCTGTGAATGCTGTAGTTTAATTACTAGGCAGGACTACCACTCGCAGTGATGATAATCGTCCATTGCAGTCTTACCTTCTTCCCTTTCTTCTTGGAGTTCTGTACCGCCCACTGCAAAAGGAAACTGAACGTATTCATTTCCAAACACACAAATAAAAATATTTAGAGGTTGGAAACAAACTTATTCAGCCAAATGAGTACTAAATTTCTGGATATTACTTAAATAATAAGCAATTGAGGTAGGTTTAGGAGATAATTATATGGAAAATAAGGGAGGCAGTAAGAAGATGAAACTATTTCTAAACAACATAAGACTGTTTTGCCAAATAGCTTTATCGATCTGAAAAAAAATTACAGGAAAAGGTTTCTGTTGATACCATTCAAGTTGTCCACTAGGGTTTCACAGTAAGGGCACCTGGACTCTGCAAAAAATGAAAATTCTTGCTCTATATAAAGGTACAACTTTAATGATTTCAAGTGAGACAATTTGCAACTTTAAATGATATGATTAAAAATATAAAATATTAAAAATTTATTTAAGTAGAGAGTAATAGCAAGATTTTTTAAATCCAGAGAAAGATTTACAAGATTAGCTTTATTTTATGACATGGAGTTTGAAACATCAAAGCATACAGTGAAATGTGTCATTTTGTGTCAACAACCAACAGAGTACAAGGATTGTGCGGGGAAGAAGGGGGTGATGGTGCAGGCCAAAAGTGTCACCATGCTTCTGGCGCCAACATAGTACATCCACAGATTACTAACCCTAACTCGCGGGAGGAAACCAGATCACCTGGAGGAAACCCAAGTGGCCACAGGAAGAACGTACAAACTCCATACAGACAGTGGTGGGAAGCGAGACACTGCAATGCAGTGGAATGAACTACTATGCTGCTCACAGGGGGGCTTGGTTTTAAAGCTGCAAATTGTCACACTTGAAAGCAGTAAAGTTGGAAGAGTACCCAGCAAGATTAAATCTTACTACAGTTAACTATATCAGTGTCTTTGGTACATGGTACACATTGAAGCCACTGTGCACTGATGGTGGAGAAAGCAAATGTTAAGGGTGACGAAAAGCTACCATTCACTGCTTTGTCCTGGAGGGAGTTGACTTTATTAAAGGTTACAGTGATCCTGGCAGGAATAGAAAAGCCTATCATTTTCCTGACTTGTGTCTTGCAGTTGGTGGGAGGAAACCGGAGCAACTAGAAGAAACCCACACAGTCACGGGGTGAACATACAAATTCTATACAGGCAGCAGAAAGATTTGTGATAGCATTATGCTAACTGCTACCTTACCATACCGTAGCTGACATTTAAAGGCATGAATATTATTTTACCACATCAGCCCGTGCCTGAAAGTTGCCCAAGTTTTGTTCCATTTGCTGATCAGCAGTGAATGGAATTAAACTTTATAGAATCATTCTTGGACATCCCGAGTCCCTTCTTCTGACATTAACGTGAAAGGAGCGTGTTATGTTTTGTAACTCCACTAATCAAAAGGAAAATACAGGAGCTGGGATATTTGTCTGCTTAGATTTTCCCCTTTTTTTTAAGCGAGGCACTCACATAAGATGTGTAGGCGCAACTCATTTTTATTCAACACAATTGCATCTCTGGCTGCTGTTTCCATTGAGACCATGATTTTAACTGATCTTTTAAATGTGAGTTGGGTTTCAGTTAGGAAGCATTTCTAAATGCTTTCTTGAGAGATTCCACAAACTAAATGATCTTTCAGTGTGTCATTAAGCCGATCACTGAACTGACAATGCTCGGACAGTTTCTTCAATTTTGCCATGTAAGCTGAAATGGACTCCTTTTCTTTGATTCCTAAAGAGTTATGCAATCAACAATAGTTTTGGGTTTAAACATTCCTGTATTATGTTCACAGTATCAGCAAAGCTCATTTCAGCTGCCTTGGTTGGAGCAGTTAAACTTCTAAGCAAACTGTACACTCTTGCACCCAATGCATTCAGCAATACTGGAACTCATTTCTCATCAGCTATGCTCAATTCATTCAGTATACATCATCCAGTTATCTATCCCGCAATCAAAATTATCTTTCTGATGTAGTCAGCCATTTCTGCTCCTTTTATTATTTATTATTATTTTCCGATACTTACTGTTTATCAACCTGTGGCCCTACTCATTGTGTGTTAATTTTTTCCGTTTTCTGCCTTTTCTAAAACTCGAATGTCTTGCTCCCCTTCTGAAGAAAAATGGGTTGTGTGTCAACAGATAGGTAGTCGTCTTGGGTTTGTTTTAAAATTTCCTCATTGCCACTGTTATGTTTTGTAACTCCAGAAAATAATTGAAAGAAAAATACAGGAGCCAAGATACTTGCCTACATAGTTTTTTTTTGTTTTACAGAAATGTTCACATATGATGTGGTGGCATAATAATGTATGCCATTCACATTCTTAAAAATAACCTTTAATGAATTATATAAACAAAGACTGCTCAATCAAACAATATATTTTCAATACAACTCAAGTATTACTGAAATATTGAACACACTACAGATAGATTTTCTTTAAGTTGGTAGAACTAGATCACTCTCCTGAGGAACTCCTGCATTGGATGTCCTGGGGCTTATATGCTTGTGCTCCAGGCATCACAACCATTTTTTGTTTTGGAAGTATGACTCGAACATTTGTTTCTTTTCTCCTGAACCTATTAGCTTCATACTACTATCTAATGTTCCCTTAATATTACATGTAGTCCTCCTCACCTCGCCTCTAGAGATCAGTTCTTTGGTCCATGTGAAGACCAAAACTGAGGAGAGGTCTAGAATTGAGTGGTTTCAACTGAAGCATGGACATCAGCTTCGAATGTTAATTACTCACCTGGGAATCAAACATTCATCAAACTAGAGAGAGAAAATTCAAATGGCATGCATCATTACAGACAGAATGGATGTGATAATTGCAGAGCTTAAAAACTGGCTTGACAGGGTTCAATAGTTTTCCTGGATTCAGAACAAAATGTTCAATTAAATGGAAACAAAATTAAATGTTAATGCATTGAACTTGTAAAGTTTTGCCTTTTTTCTTAAAATGATATAGATTTTCTTTTATATTTTTAAATAATAACACCTGCAGATCCTCAGTTATTCCATCACAGGATAATTACCACTGCCACTTCTGTGGTGTTTCTGCAGACAATTGATACCTGCTGTGTTCATTGCATTGTTTCTCTAGCAATGTAATATTTTAAAAGATTAATAATTTTTAAAGTACTTTACTATAAATGCATTTACCATAACCTAGCAATGAGGCCATTGGAGCTATAGATGGGGATTACAACCTGAAAAGTTAATAAATGGGAATTAAAATCACTAATGGACTGGATGGTGGTGTAGTGGTCTCAGCACTGGACTTGGAGGCAGATGGTCCTGAGTTCAAATCTGGCTGTGCCCCAACCTGGGCAGCAACAGTATCTGTGCAGAAGAAAGGTAATCTTGGCATGAAAACCCTATGGACAACAACACCACCTCTCGGGTCACCATGACTTGACAGCGCTCTTCAACAACAAAATCACTAACAGCTAGTTTCAGAATTGGGTAAATGAAGGTTATAGATCTTCCTAATTTTCTGACAGCAGGCAAATAAAATCCTTTGCAGGCAAATAAAACCTGTTACATTTCACCATATAAATGTTGTCCGTAACGGAACCATATCTCATACTAGCCTGAAAGGCAATATCTGTGCACTAAGCTGAGTTGCGTGATTCGTGTTCCATTCATGTAAAGCAGTAGTTATCAACTGAGCAAATTTGCTTTTATAAGGACAAGGAGATCACTAAGATGGGTTCCGACCGGTCCCAGCAGTATTTCATGTTTGGCTGGCAAGGAGAGCATCTGCTGCTGGGCTCAGGAGGGAACCTGATGCAAAGGGGTGAGCAAATGAGTAAAATGAAACAAATTGTTTTAGTTTTTATCAGATTCTCCTCTAAAACTAACATGCAATACCACCTCCTGTGTGCGGCAGATGATTTGAAGCAAATAAAAATTCACAATCTGAAACATGAAATCTCACCTAAGATCTTCAAGATCGTTTCACAGCGACGTGTCATTTCTGTCACAGACCCAGAAACAGGGAAAACCTACAACAAACGGGATATGTTAGAGTACACGCTTGCTGATGGCCAGTTGACCAATGACTGGTCTAGCATTGAATTAGATAAATTTGTGACAGGAATCCCAAAACAATCCGTAAAAAAATCATTTCAAGATATATGCTTCATATATTTTGTGAGAATATTTTTTGTATCTGTGGAGAGTAAAGGAAAAACAAAATATTCCACATATTGCTGTGGTGTGCCAGCAATCAGGGCCTATTTAGACTTGGCCTTGCCCTTCCAATGTCGACCACACCTTGCCCTGGGAGTTGCTGGAACTGTGAGATAGTGTAGGCAGGCCATCTGGAAACAGCACCTGTGTAAATCCTAAAGAGTCAGATTGAAGATTATGAAATTAACATCGCAAGCACAATAAAGGAAGTGTAAATTAGAATGGTGAATGGACTGTGAAATCAGGTACAAATAGATATCTAAAGAAAGGCTTCCTTATTAGCTCCCCTGTTATCTTGACAGAGTTTTATTCCTGTGTGTTATAGTTCACTCACTCACTTGGAAGAAAATGAACAGAAGTTCACATTGTCACTTTCAACTGAGCACATCAGTGAAAATGGGCTTACTCATCTACTTGTTTGTATAGTTTACCCTTATGGCTACCTTCCAAACGCACTCCTTTTCCCATTCATTCCTTGAAGTTAACAGTGACAAATGCGTCATTTACGGCAGAATTATTCATGCTAAAAACTAAAAAAAGTCAAACCAAAGAATCAGGGCCCTGTCTAAAATATATTTTTTTATATTACACACCAACAATCCATTGCTAAACAGCGTGTTAAAACTGAAATTGGATCACACTTCTCCTTACAGCTTGAAAAGGGTCCCATACAGCTATAAAAAACTCATAACTGTCCTTTCATGTAGTGAACAATCATCAGAATTAGGTTATTATCGCTGTCTATTTGATAGAAAATTTGTTTTACAGCAGCAAGGCATTGCAAAGACATAAAATTACTGTCAATTACAAAATAAACAAGCAGTACAAATTTAAAGGAATAAAGAAAGGACAAGGTGATGTTCATGAACCATTCGGAAATACGATCAGGCTATTAATTCTAAATATTATATCTGTGCCATGGACTTGGCTGTTCTTCAATGTTACATGATCCAAAACTGAATTCACCCACGCTTATTTGCATCCCATTCCATGTGATCATTTCCATTTGTAATTAAGGGCTTTGTAAAATTGGACCAGCGGTTCCCAGCAGATCCACAACCGGCACCAAATTACACCAATCACTGGGTTGGTGTCTATGGACCAAGCTAGCACCTTGTCAGGAACTGTGTGTGCACATGAGTGAATCTGGATGATCTTCACAGACCATTTGGGAATATGGCCAACGTGGATACTATCAGGCTATTGATGTAGCCGCTGGTGTTGGTGGCTGCGTTCAGAATGAGAATCAGTATCAGGTTTGTTGTTTTGCAGCAGCCGAGCAGTGCAAAGGCATAAAACTACCATAAATTACTAAATAAACAAGTAGCACAAATTTAAAGGAATATAGAGGTAGTGTTCATGGAGCGTTCAGAAATCTGATGGCAGAGGAGAAGAAACTGCTCCTGAATTAGTGAGTGTGGGTGTTCGAGCTCACACACTTCCTCCCTGACCGTTGTAACAAGAGGGCATGTCCTGGATGGTGAGAATCCTTGAGGATGGATGCTCTCTTCCTGAGGAATGACCTCCTAAAGATGTCCTTGATAGCAGGAGGGCTGATTCTGTTGGATCTCTCTTTATTTTCTGATCCTTGTGTTCTTCCGGGAGTCAGGAATGATAAGCAATCCTGATTCCAAGATTTCAGTTTATTTTAGGGCACAAGCAAACATACAGGCACTAAGCAAACTAAATAAAGAGCTGAGAAATGATGCTGAGAGGCGAATGCGAAGACAGGAGAATAAAGAAGCCAAGATAGCACCTCCACTTTTATAGATAAGATTAGAAATTCCTTAGATAGGAATAAACAAGTTAATAGGCTACATAATTAAATCATTTATATCATGTGGTAATGTGATTATACACCCTATCCTCATTATATGCAGGGATACGTTCCTCGCAGTCGACGCATAATATAATAATTATTTAAATGGAGAAAATAAGGATGTGTTCTGGAGGGCTTCCTAAATATGTTTTATCAGTAATTTATTCACATTTTCATACCAATATGACACAAAAGCAGTATCACAAGGCAGCATTCATATTATATTTCATCAATTTAAGGTAATATTCAATGTAATAAATCATAGAAAGTTAACATACTAGGGTGTACAGTGCTCACCAACAGTGGCAGGTGTGTTTGCTCTGGGAGATGAGTGGTTGTTGTGGTGTCGGGCAGCTTTACATGGATAAGGTGGATGCTTGTGGTCATCAGGATCTTATCAAACACAGCAAAGGGTGAAGGAAGGCTCACAGAACTCTTGGAACTGCTGGCAGCAGGAGATAACACCGGTTTGAAGAAAGTGGTGAGGGTTGTGTGCTTGCAAGCATTTTGTTTTTCAGCATAAGTTTGCTTGTAGGGACGAAGGGTTGATGGCAGGGAACGACTGAAATTTTGACTCCGTTCTAAACTTGGGTCCATGTCCATCGCCATTTGTGCTGAGTGTTCCGACTTCCACCATTCCCTCACCGTTGGTAAACTCCCGGGATTTTCAAAATCGTCTGTTGCTTGCAGCATCTGAGAGATAGTTCGCCGTAAAAAAATACGCCTTGAATGTGGATGACACCTTGGTCGAGTGGCTGAATCAGCGATGTTGTGTTAGGCAGCAGGAAATGCACTGTTATGTTAGGATGAATGCTGTTCAAATGTTTAGGATGGGCTGGCGCAATGTCAAGCAACAAAAGAACTTTAAAGGCAAGATTCTGTCCCTGGCTGTGGCGTCCCAGAGCTGTGTTACCTTCACCTGATGCCGTGCTGTTTATAATTTCCAACTTTTTTTCAAGTGTTAAAGTAGTTCTCTGCCGCTCGACTGATGGCCCAGGATATGACATTGGACACTTAGGAGGCATAATTAAATATTTCAAGCACAAAATCACTGCACCGTAGGTAAAAACCAACAAAAGTTTAAGAGCACATCCACACTTTGCCAAAACCAATGCGATACCGGCAGGAGTGAGATTGTGAGGCGCGCTCACGTGACTTGTATTGGTGGGAAAGCGGTGCTCCTCGCATAACTGTGTTTTGGACGCATATAATGAGACATTGGTAGAAATAGGTTACTCGCATAACTGTGGATCCGCATTGTCTGAAGACGCATATAACGATATGGAGTATTTAGCCAATGAAAAATGAGAAAGCTGATAAACCATTAGTTTAGCTGCTATATCACTTTCTGTCAGTGATTGGGAATGAACCACAGCATATTGTGAAAAATACACGAGATTGTTAAAAGTGCAAATTTTATAAAAAAATATTTTTAAGTAATGGTGGTTTCCAACAATCCCTTTTTAGAGTGGGCTGAAGCTACAGTCCTTTGCAGCCTCCTGTAATCCTGCACATTGGAGCCTCTGTGTCAGGCAACCAGTCAGAATGCTCTCCACCATACATCTGTAGAAATTTGCAAAAATCTTTGATGACACATCAAATCTCCTCAAATTCCTTGCAAAGTACAGCCACTGTCCCATCAGAAACCAAGTTTTAGCCCTTCTTTCTTGGTGTGATTGATCTGAACAATTTTGTGACTAGGACAGTATTTTATTGCACCATAAAATCCTGTTTCTATATGGTTGTTTATCTGCAACAGAATTCAGCATTATTTCATAGGAAAACAAATAGAATTACTTTTGGAAGGGAAACTATTCCCAAAGAAATACAAAATCCCAACATTGCATTAATTTTTGCAATTATCTATGTTGAACGTATAATATTTTAAGTTTATAAATACAAAATTAGTATCTTCAAAGAGAAAAGAAAAGATTCTTGACTCCGAGAGTGATTGTGGCATAGAAATCACAAATACCTTAAACAAAAGGACGTTGGGCAGGTAAGAAAATGAAATGGCCAGATATTTTGAAAGGCTGAGATGAGGTTAATGCAATGGAAGCAGACTTGTATGGAGTTTAAGCACCGGCATTGACAAGCTGAGCTGTCTGGCCTGTGGTATGTAATTCGCTGTTACTGATTGTGAAATATTTACTTGTGAACTCGACTATTTGTTCATCACAGGAACCAGCCTCCCCTCTATGAACTCTGTCTATACCTTGTCCTGTCTCAGTTAAACAACCAATACACTCAAACACACCCAAGATAATCTCTCTACTCCCCGCTCCCATCAGACAGAATATACAAAAGCTTGAAAGCACATACCATCAGGCCCAAGAACGGCTTCTACCCTACTGTTAACTGACTCTTACATGGACCTCTTGTATGATAAGATAGACTCTGTTGTGTATTTAATATTTCAGTAATATTTGAGTAATATTGTACATATATTGTTTCATTAAGCATTCTTTGTTGTTTATATAAAGCATTCTGGTATGTAAAAGCACGTGAATGGCATACGTTATCATGCCTCCACATCATATAACCATATAACAATTACAATCATACATATGTTGTCTTGCTTTAAGTAAAAACGAAGTGAGACTTGGTTTCCAGACTCCCTTATTTTTCTTCCAATTAGTTCTATGTTTTGGAGCTACAAAACATAATACTCTTGGCCTCACAGTCTATCTTGTTACAACCATGTACTTTATCGTTTACATGCATTGTATTTTTACAGTCGCTTTTCCACTTTATTCTGCATTGTTATTGTCTTACTTATTCTAGCTCAATGCACTGTGTAATGATATGTTGTGTATAAAGAGTATGCAAGACAAGCTTTTCACTGTATCTTGGTATATGAGGCAATAATAAACTAATAGCACTAATGTACAGTTTTGACAAATTACACCAAGTATATACATTCATTGAAAACGTTTCTGAAATATCAAGGGATTTGTTTATGGTTAGTTCCTGGTGTTCTTCACGTTTCTGCCTAAATATATTTCATTCTCCTAGGTGTTTGGTTCTTTGTGTTTTGTGCACCTCAAGTGTTATCAGTGCGAGTGGAGCTTGTGAAGGAAACAAATGCTTCCCCTCCCACAGTAAGAAACTGTGAACCGGAGAGCAGAGATAATGTAATGCCACCGACTGATGCCTCCGCTTCAGGGACTAGCACCTTCTGTCATCTTATGTGCAGGCATATTGGATCCTGTTCTTGCCTCACTGAATGTGTGGCTTTGAATTGTCACTATCATATATGTGTCATTTTCCCAGATACATTATAAAGCAGCCTATATGGTGAATGAACG
The DNA here is from genome assembly GCF_048418815.1 of Hemitrygon akajei. Classification (NCBI taxonomy): domain Eukaryota; kingdom Metazoa; phylum Chordata; class Chondrichthyes; order Myliobatiformes; family Dasyatidae; genus Hemitrygon; species Hemitrygon akajei. The sequence goes on from NC_133140.1 coordinate 58,204,863, forward strand.
GGTTCTGAGTGGCTCCCTTTCTGATCTGATTCTAATCATTCAATATGTTTCCAATTCATGTATAATGTCAGACACACTAAGACAGAGCACAGTACAATACAACTCCAAACTTGTTTCTTAATATAGACTACGTGTAAATACCATCCAAACAACAGAATCAACCCCTTATATCAAATATAAGTTTATTTCTTATTTAAGTTCCAATTGCACCCAGTCTTTTTACTTCAGTCTGCTGTGCCCTAGAAATTAGCCACAAGAACAAGACAGAATGGTAGGAATTTATGGGCTAAAAGGGGGCTATTTAGGGTCATCCCATTTTCCATTTCTCTGGTCTGTAGCCAAAGAATTTGCCGATGACACCACTGTTGTTGTCAGAATCTGAGATGAGGGTGAAGAGGTATATAGGAGCAAAGTAGATTGGCTGGTTGAGTGATGTCACAATACAAGCTTGCACTCAACAGGACCAAAGAATTGATTGTAGACTTCAGAAAGGGGAAGTGGGGAGGAAACTTCCCAATCCTCACTGAGGGAGGAGCAGTTTCAAATTCCTAGGTGTCAGTGTCTCGGAGTCCATCCTGGGCTCAGCATGACAAAGGCACATCAGCAGCTATACTTCCTTAGGAGTTTGAAGGGATTTGATACATCACCAAAAGCTACTCTAGCAAATTTCTGCAGTCATGCCATGGAGAGCATTCTGAGTGGCTACGTCACTGCCTGGTATGGAAGCTCCAGTGCACAGGATCAAGCCTCAGCCAGCTCCATCATGTGTGCAAGATCCCCCACCGTCGAGGACTTCGTAAAAAGACGGTGCCTCGAGAAGGTGACATCAATCATGAAGGACCCTCATCATCTGAAACGTGCACATTTCATAACTACCATCAGAGAGGTTGCTACTGGAGCCTGAAGACACAACTTTTTAGCAACATTTTCTTCCCCTCTGCCAGCAGATTCTGAACGGTCGATGAATTCATGAACATTCTGAACAGTCTGTTCTTCTTTAGCGCTATTTATTTTTATTGTAACCTGTAGTAATCTGTTATGCCCTCACTGTACTGCTGCTGCAAACCCACACATTTCCTGACCGACAAACCTGATTCTAATGCGACGCCAGGTGTTCAACTCGATGTCAGCCGGGCTTCTGCCTCGCCGGAGACTTCCAGATCCTGCCGCTCTCAGGGAAGCCATTTTGCTCAGCTTCAAATAAAAATGCTTCCCAGATGATTCCAGTGTTAATAGACGCGGCTCTGAAAGCCTTCGCTGCTGCTTTGTCCACCTCATCCAGCAATGCCTCCTAGTGGGACTAAATACATATTGATCAAGGATCTTCAGTAATTTCACCTTCTTTCCCTTCTCCTCTAGTATTTTCCCAATCAATATCGGAGTACTGCAAGTCCCACCTCATATCACATTAGAGTTGATGCTCTTCTCAGTAACCTCCCTGGAAGTTTCCTTTTCTAACTCCCCTTCACTACTTGATAGGCAATAGAATGTCCACAGTGGTGTGTTAGCCTCCTTCAAAGTTCAATGTACAAACTTCAAAGAAAATTTATTATCAAAGTGCTGTTATGTGACTCTTGTGATTCATTTTCTGGCTGGCATTTATGGAGAAAAAATGCAATATAATTTTTTAAATGAAGACTATACATAAACAGTCAAAGACTGAAACAACCGATGTGCAAAAGGCAACAGACTGCGAACAGGGAAGATGCCGGAATAGAAAGGTGGGGGGAGGGGAAAGAGGCTAGCTGGAAGGTGATAGGTGAAGTCAGGTACGTGGAAAAGGTCAAGGGCTGGAGAAGAAAGAATCTGCTTGGAGATGAGAGTGGACCAAAGGAGAAAGGGAAGTAGGAGGGGACTCAGAGGGATGTAATAGGCAATTGAGAAGAGTAAAAGGTCAGAGTGGGGAACTGGGGTGGGGGGGTGGAATTTGTTCACCTGAAGGAGAAATTAATATTCATGCCATCAAGTTGGAAAGTACCCAGACAAAATATAAGGTCTTCCAGCCTGAGGTTGGCCTCTTCTTGGCACAAGAGGAGGGTGTGGATTGACACGTCGAAGTGGGTGTAAGGATCAGAAACAAAATGCTTGACAATGGGAAGTTCTGCTTTTGGCGGGTGGAGCGGAGGTGCTTGATGAAGCGGTCCCCCAGTTTACGATGGGTCTCATCAATGTAGAGGAGGCTGCACTGGAAGCAACAGATAACATAGGCAACCCCCCAGCAGATTTACAGATGAGGCAATCACCTAAAAGGACTGTTTGGGGCCCTGGATGGAGGCAAGTGAGAAGGTGTAGGGGCAGGTGTAGCACCTAGGCTGCTTGCAAGGATAAGTGCCAGGAGGGACAAATGGAGCAGGGAATCATGAAGGGATCGATCCCTGCGGAAAAAAGAGTAGGGGTGGGGTAGGTAATGATATAGCGGTGGGGTTCTTTTGGAGATGGTGGAAGTTCCAGAGGCTCATGGGGTGGTAGGTAAGGACAAGAAGAACTCTATCACTATTAAGGTGACAGGGAAGATGGGGTGAATGCAGATGTACAGGAAATGAAGGAGATGTGGGTGAGGGCAGCATCAAAAGCAGAGGGAGGGAAACCCCATTCTTTAAGGAAGGAGGACATCTCTGACGTCCTGGAAACAGATGCGGCAAAGGCAAAGAAACTGAGAAAAGGGAAGAGCATTTTCACAGGCGAAAGGGAGATCATGAGTTGTAAGCACTTCTTGAAAGTGAGTCTGCCAGTCACAGAATCAATTCCGAGTAGTGACAAATAAAGTTATCCACACCGTTCAGAAGCCTGATGGTTGTGGGGTAATAACTGCTCTTGACCTGGTGGCATGGGACCTAAGGCTTCTGTAGCTCCTGCCCAACGGTAGTAGAGAAAGTAGGGCATGGTCTCAATGGTGGAGATAGCTGATGATGGATGCTGCTTTCCTGTGGCAGCATTCCGTGTACATGTACTCAGTTGTGGGGAGGACTGCACTGTATCCACCACTTTCCGTAACCTTTTCCATTCCTGGGTATTGGTGTTTCCCTACCAGTTTACAGTGCAACCAGCTAGGATACTTTCAACTACATATCTGGAGAAGTTTGCTAAGTGTTTTGGTGATGTGCCGAATCACCGTGAAGAAAACCAAGGCCTTTGTGATAACACATAGAGTATGTGCTAGAGTATGTGCTAGACCCAGGTATGTGCTAGATCCTCAGATATGTTAACACCAAGGAAGGTTTCCTTAACCAAATGAGCCCTCAACAGCAATTTCTCGTTCCATCTTGCTGCCCCTGTACCCTCTTGCTCAGAATCAGTCTTTACTTGCATTAGATACAGTGTCACTATATTTTCATTGCCAAGTTTCCATCAGCAGGCTCTCTGCATTCACAGAGGCTCAGGAGAAGCAGTGAGAAGACCGTGCAGTGATGAGGTGTCTCTAACGGCCTTTGACAACTAGGAAAGCTGCGAAGCTGTGGGGGTGGTGGGGTGAGGTGGGAAGGGGCCTTTGCTCTTGGTAAAAGCTGCAATTGCATCCTGAAGGTTTTTTAAAGTATGCTGAAATTCAGAAGCAGTTAAAAAAAACTTACCAAAGTAAATAATTTAAATGGTAGTTACATTACTAATAAGTTTTAAAAGAATAATGATAACCAATAGCATCTAAGAACACGTGATGATTTTAAAAATTGAATAGAATAAAATAATTTTAAAATGCAATGTAGCTTCCCTTTGTGCCCTAGATCTTTCTCCTATAATCTCTAAACTGTGTTACAATAAAATGGAGAGAGCATACAAAATCCCATCCAAACAAAAGATTCAACAAACCTTTACGTCAAATGTGTTTTTTTCTGATTGAACTTCCAACAGATTGCACCCCAATTTTTATGTTCACTTCTGCCGTGACCTGGAATGTGGCAACAAAAAACAACAGCAAATGATAGAAACTGTAAAGACCCAGTTTGATTATACTCTCCCCATTAATCTCCTGTGCACCGCCACGAAGAACTTCGACTCTAGTGATATTAATATTCCACAATCCTCCCGATTTTAATTTCCCAAATATCGATTGGCATCTCCCTAGAGCAAGGGGTTTAGATAGGGTGGTGTTTGTTAGGTGTGTTCAGGAAAGTTTCTTGACACAATATGTAGATAAGCCTACAAGAGGAGAGACTGTACTTGATTTGGTATTGGGAAATAAACCTGGTCAGGTGTCAGATCTCTCAGTGGGAGAGCATTTTGGAGATAGTGATCACAATTCAATCTCTTTTACAATAGCATTGGAGAGAGATAGGAACAGACAAGTTAGAAAAGTGTTTAATTGGAATAAGGGGAATTATGAGGCCATCAGACAGGAAATTGGAAGTTTAAATTGGAAACAGATGTTCTCAGGGAAAAGTACGGAAGAAATGTGGCAAATATTCAAGGGATACTTGTGTAGAGTTCTGTATAGGTACATTCCAATGAAACAGGGAAGTTATGGCAGCGTGCAGGAACTGTGGTGTACAAAGGCTGTAATAAATCTAGTCAAGAAGAAAAGAAACACTTACAAAAGGTTCAGAGAGCTAGGTAATGTTAGAGATCTAGAAGATTATAAGGCTACTCGGAAGGAGCTTAAGAAAGAAATTAGGAGAGCCAGAAGTGGCCATGAGAAGGCCTTGGTGGGCAGGATTAAGGAAAACCCCAAGGCATTCTACAAGTATGTGAAGAGCAAGAGGATAAGACGTGAAAGAATAGGACCTATCAAGTGTGACAGTGGGAAAGTGTGTATGGAACTAGAGGAAGTAGCAGAGGTACTTAATGAATACTTTACTTCAGTATTCACTATGGAAAAGGATCTTAGTGATTGTAGTCATGAGTAAATCTGCATATGCTGGAAATTCAAGCAACACACACAAAATGCTGGTGGAACGCAGCAGGCCAGGCAGCATCTATAGGGAGAAGCACTGTCAACGTTTTGGGCTGAGACCCTTCGTCAGGAATAACTTCCTATAGATGCTGCCTGGCCTGCAGCGTTCCACCAGCATTTTGTGTGTGTTAGTGATTGTAGTGATAACTTACAGCAGACTGAAAAGCTTGAGCATGTAGATATTAAGAAAAAGGATGTGCTAGAGCTTTTGGAAAACATCGATTTGGATAAGTCGCCAGGACTGGACGAAATGTAGCCCAGGCTACTGTGGGAGGCAAGGGAGGAGATTGCTGAGTCTCTGGCGATGATCTTTGCATCATCAATGGAGATGGAGAGGTTCCGGAGGATTGGAGGGTTGCGGATGTTGTTCCTTTATTCAAGAAAGGGAGTAGAGACAGCCCAGGAAATTATAGACCAGTGAGTCTTACCTCAGTGGTTGGTAAGTTGATGGAGAAGATCCTGAGAGGTAGGATATGTGAACATTTGGAGAGGTATAATATGATTAGGAATAGTCAGCATGGCTTTGTCAAAGGCAGATCGTGCCTTACGAGCCTGAATGAATTTTTTGAAGATGTGACTAAACACATTGATGAAGGAAGAGCAGTAGATGTAGTGTATATGGATTTCAGCAAGGCATTTGATAAGGTACCCCATGCAAGGCTTATTGAGAAAGTAAGGTGGCATGGGATCCAAGGGGACATTGCTTTGTGGATCCAGAACTGGCTTGTCCACAGAAGGCAAAGAGTGGTTGTAGATGGGTCATATTCTGCCTGGAGGTCGGTGACCAGTGGTGTTCCTCAGGGATCTGTTCTGGGACCCCTTCTCTTCATGATTTTTGTAAGTGACCTGGATGAGGAAGTGGAGGGATGGGTTAGTAAGTTTGCTGATGACACAAAGGTTGGAGGTGTTGTGGATAGTGTGGAGGGCTGTCAGAGGTTACAGCAGGACATTGATAGAATGCAAAACTGGGCTGAGAAGTGGCAGATGGAGTTCAACCCAGATAAGTGTGAAGTGGTTCATTTTGGTAGGTCAAATATGATAACAGAATATAGTTTTAATGGTAAGACTCTTAGCAGTGTGGGGATCTTGGGGTCTGAGTCCATAGGACGCTTAAAGCAGCTGCGCAGGTTGACTCTGTGGTTAAGAAGGGTATATTGCCCTTCATCTATCGTGGAATTGAATTTAGGAGCTGAGAGGTAATGTTGCAGCTATATAGGACCCTGGTCAGACCCCACTTGGAGTACTGTGCTCAGTTCTGGTTGCCTCACTACAGGAAGGATGTGGAAGCCATAGAAAGGGTGCAGAGGAGATTTACAAGGATGTTGCCTGGATTGGGGAGCATGCCTTATGAAAATGGGTTGAGTGAACTCAGTCTTTTCTCCTTGTAGTGAAGGAGGATGAGAGGTGACCTGATAGAGGTTTACAAGATGATGAGACCCATTGATCATGTGGATAGCCAGAGGCTTTATCCCAGGGCTGAAATGGTTGCTACAAGAGGCACAGGTTTAAGGTGCTGGGGAGTAGATACAGAGGAGATGTCAGGGGTAAGTTTTTTACTCAGAGAGTGGCGAGTGCGTGGAATGGGCTGCCAGCAATGGTAATGGAGGCGGATACTATAGGGTCTTTTATGAGTCTTTTGGATAGGTACATGGAGCTTAGAAAAATAGAGGGCTTAGGTAAGTCTGGTAATTTCTAAGGTAGGGACATGTTCGGCACAACTTTGTGGCCCGAAGGCCCTGTATTGTGCTGTAGGTTTTCTATGTTTCTGTGTTTCTATGTTAGACAGCCAGTGAACAAAGGCTGCACTTTTCTCATGAGGCTGTGACAGTCCCCTGCCACTCTCTTTCTTTTGTCTTCAGCTTGAAAGAGCTACAAAATCAGGTTTTATTGAATTGAATTGACTTTATTTCTTACATCCATATACATGAGGAATAAAAATCTTTATGCTACCCCTCCACCTAATTATAATAATTATAGTAATTTATAATAAATATTATGTACAACAGGACAGTCAATATAACATAGAAATACAATTATATCAGCATGAATTAATCAGTCTGATGGCCTGGTGATTAGAAGCTGTCCTGAAGCCTGTTGTTCCTGGCTTTTATGTTGCAGTACTGTTTCCCGGATGGTAGAGGCTGGAACAGTTTGTGGTTGGGGTGACTCGGGTCCCCAGTGATCCTTTACATGCCTGTCTATGTAAATGTCCTGAATAGTGGGAAATTCACATCTACAGATGAGCTGGGCTGTCCGCACCACTCTCTGCAGAATCCTGCGGTTAAGGGAGACAGTTCCCATCCCAGGCAGTGACACAGCCAGTCAGGATGCTCTCAATTGTGCCCCTGTAGAAAATCCTTAGGATTATACCATGTTCACACAAAGAAGGAAATGCTTACACCCATATAGTGCATTTCAAGTACCTGTTGAAAATTAACTATTCCTAAGTGTAGTTATTGTTATAATGTAAGTAAGGGTCCAATGTAACAGTGAAGCTAAAGAAAAGACCACATATAATAAACTAGCAAAATAAGAACAATAAAAGCCAGAACAATAAGGGGACTGTACAATATGTACTGTCAGTGGAAACCTAATAGACCAGAGGCCAAGTCTGATAGGCAGTGTCAAGCTCTTCACCCCAGGAGTGCACTGTGACAATGATGAGATCAATATCAGAAATGCCAAAGCAACTGCAACCTTTCGCAGACCATGTGCATATCCCTGGAAGTGCAGAGGTATCCTTCGACAAACAGATTGGAGGGTCCACGAACCTGTTACGTTGTCAGCTTGCTGTATGCTCGTGTATAGACACCGTGCTACAAAACGGAACTATTTATAAATGAGCTGACTGTGAACACTAACAACATGTCAAAGTCCCAAATACTGTTGCACTGCTTTGCTGATAATATCCCAGATGAGGTGGGCATGTCATGTTATCAGGAACTGCTAACGAAGATTTTTTATGACAAGTCAAAGAGAAAGTGCTCTCAGGGAAGACAGTAGAAATGCTTCACGATCTCCCTCGTGTCATCCTTAAAACATTTCAACATTGAAATCCTTTTGAAAGAAAGATTGCCAGTTCAATATCGCTCATCTTTGTTCCAGCTGATATGCTTCATCCAGACTGGAGCTGAAGGCTGTTGACCAAAGGACAACTCTTGCTGCACAACCCTGCAGAATCTTGCTGATGTCTCTTGCCAGCAGAGGAGTCTCACAACAGCAGGACTTCCTCTGTTAACCATGTGATACACAGCAGCATCTCTCACTTGTTGACATTTCAAAGAACAAATTAGAGTGATCAACCGATGCTACATCCACACTAGACCGGATAAATCCATAACCGAAGCTTTTCCTCTTCGTTTTGACCCTTCGTCCACACAAATTCAAGATGCATTTCGTTACGTACTTGAGTCAAACCAAGACCCAGAATGCCCGGGACCAAACGCAGGTAAATGTGATTAATGTAGGTAGGTACAACGGGTTGCATAAACACGATTGGCTGAAGGGCCTTGTTCTGTCCTGTATGAGTCTGACTCGAATGTATAGAATGCTCAGAAGATTTAAGAAGTCTCCACAAACAGCAAAATCAAGAGAACTCACGTCTGTAACTGCAGCAACTCCAATGAAAGAACAAGAACAATGGAAAGTGATTACTCATGTAAGATGGCACTTATTTCACCAATCCTTAAACAATACGATAACCTCACTGAAGGTCAGGGAATCATGTTGCTCACTCGTTCTTTCCTGCTGTACAGGATCTCTTAGCTGCACTACTTCAATACAGCTTCTGTGCGTGCTGCAATTATACTCTAAATCAAAGAGCACTGGAACTCTAATCCTTAAAAACTGGCCATTTAACGTAGGAGTTGGCAAAGCAGTAACTATGACTTAGTGTACCATTATAAACTTATTTAAAACACACACACCAGTTACATTTCCGGCACACTTTGAGAACAGACATTGCTACAACCTCGAACTCCAGGCCCACAAAATAAAATGATATTTCTGGCTTTTTGCGCTGATAATTCAGTGTTGACAAGTAAAGCCTCTAATGGCAAAGTTTTGCACTGCATATATTAGTTGACTTTAAATTGCCATGTAAAAAGCAATAAACTACATTCTTTTATGTGGAAAGCAAATGTGCATGATGGCTGCTGCTATTATCCCAATGACTTCTATGGAAATTAAACAGCTGGTGACGTACAATCAAGCTTGTGAATTTAAATTGCATGATGACAATCAGATACACAAAAAATAATGTAACAGATCTCAAAAGGTGAGACACATAGGCAAGTGTGTGTAACCTTTTTTTATTCAATTATATTCTCTGTATTATCACATTATCATTTGCAGTTTTTATATTATGTATATTTTTTTAAAGTTATTTGCTTCTAAAAATTAAATGTAAAAATTGCATCCATTGTGACTTCTTATTTTAACATTTTATATTTAATTTTGTATTTAATGTTTTAAATTCATTATTCAGAGATATCCAAACTTGTATTTACACAGCACAAAATACATCCTTACCAAATTTAACGTGACAATTAATTTGCATAATACAATGTCTCAACAAGGGCAAGAAAATATATTGTGCAGTCTTTCACACACCTCAAAAGGTACAGGAATTTCATATTTAAATGATAGTGATCCCACTAATACAGGAAACATTACAGAAATCCCATAGTGAATTTCCAAGTAAAACCTCTGCCCATAGTCTTCTCATTATAAAAACAGACTTGCATTTCAGATGTCAGAAGTTGAGAATCATTTAATCATTTATGAAACAAACAGAAGAGAAAGATATGAGGAAGGAAATTACCGTAAATAAAAATATCTCTCTCCCCCTCCCCCCCACCATATCCATTTACTGCTGTAGAATGTCATATGGAAATTGAGCAACAAAACAAATTTTACACATCACAAACAAGAGAAAATCTGCAGATGCTGGAAATCAAAGCAATACACACAAAATGCTGGAGGAACTCGTCTATGGAAAAGATTAAACAGTCAACATTTCCGGCAGAGACCCTTCATCAGGATATCAGTTTGTTTAAGTTATAAACTTAGTTTAGGCAAAAACATGAATAGTAGTGACAAAAACTCATGGAAATTCACCAAAGCATCTTCAAAGTTTAAAGTTTAGATACTTTGCCGTCTCAGGAAAATAAAAAGCTCTAAATGGAACTTTTTTTTTGATTTCCAATGACTAGAATGCCATCTAGTGGTGTAATGTATATCTTTAAGATAATTTAAACCATGTTTCTGTGAATGCCCAGAACTCATTAACATAAAATCTTTTGGGGATGTCAGCTATTCAGTAATGGACCTTGATCTGCAATATGCGAAGAGTTTACCAAATTCTAAAGTCAATGGTGACATGTTATGTAACATTACACAAACATCTCAATGTGAAACCTTACATGAGATCCATCTCCCCCAACAATGAAGCAACACAGAAAGAGAAAGAGCTCTTGGCTCTTTTAAACTAATTACACATTCTTCCCAGTTAGTGTGTATACAGCTCACACTTTTAGGGGACCCGAGGGCTGCAAGCACCTTCAGCTGCATGGGAACTTGGTTCATGGCCACATTTCTGACTTGTAGACTGTTTGGGTTACAAACAGCTCACAGAATCTGAGGTAAACAATATTTTCCCTGAAGTACTTAAAAGCCAAGTCGGAATAGAAATGCTGAAAACTACTTTTTAGCATATTTGTGGGAGGGAATTTTTTTTGTAATTAATTTTTTTTATTGAAGTTCATCATCAAACAAACATTTCCATAAGATGTATTTCAGACATTGTACATATATATCATATAATCATATATGTCACAAATCTGTACATAGTAATTATCTGAGGTATACACTTATAGAAAAGAGTGGAGAGAAAAAACAAGCAAAAGGAAAAAACTATGTACAAGTAGGGAGTGATCTTTTTTTACAACAGATCCATTGATTTGTGAGAATAAAATCAGGTCTACGAGGCATTATGTAGTCAAACCATTTTTCCCATTATGAATCAAATTGTTCCAGCTTATAATTAACAGATGCTGTTATCTTCTCTATTTTGTAAATGTCCATTGTAATTCCCATCCATGCATTTAAAGTTGGGCTCTCCTGTGATAACCATTTCCTAGTAAGAGTCTTTTTACCAGCCACCAACAGTATATTCATTAAATATTTATCTCTTTTCAACCATTCTTGAGGTATATATCCAAAATATATGGTCTTACTCTCTACAGGTATTTCACATTTAAAGATGTATTGTAGGGCATTGTGTATCCCCCTCCAATAGTCTTTGATAACAGGGCAGTCCCAAAAAATATGATAAAGATTTGCATTTTGATTTCCACAATTTCTCCAGCAAACAGGGAGGTTACTATCATAATGGGATTTTTGAGAGGGTGTAATGAAATATCTTATCAAGTTTTTCCATCCAAACTCCCTCCATTTCTGTGAACTGGTACACTTCCATTGATACCTCCATATTATTGTCCATTCTTCCTCAGATATAATCATCCCTCCTTCCTTCTCCCATTTTGTTTTAATGTATGAAGTCAAATGTGCTTTAAGATTTGACAATCCCTCATATATGCTTGAAATGATTCTACTACCGTTATCTGAATTATATGCTTTTCTAAATAGCTCTATCAAGCATGCACTTGCCTTGGTTACATTTTTAAGCGTCTTATTAACATCTGTAAATATTGATAAAAATCTTGTTTTTCTAATAAGTGTTTCTCTTTAAGCATTTCAAAACTGAACAGTGTTCCTTCTTTCATTATGTCGCAAAGAACTGTTATTCCTTTAGCTGTCCAGTCCTTAAATCTAGCATCCAATTTATTTGGTGTAAAATCCGAGTCATATGCACACACCATTTAAGAATTGTAATATCTCCCTCTAGATTATATTCTTTTATAGTAGTTTTCCATATTTTAAGAGTCAATTTCACCCATGGGTTAACAATAGTATTTATGTACCTTTGCAGGTTGTTATCAGCCAAAATTGCTTGTATGGGGATGGGAAGTACCCGCTCCTCAATGTTTTTCCATTGAGCGTCATATGATGGGTTACACCAACATATCACAGCTCTCAACTGTGCTGCAAAATAATAATCTCTAAGAGAAGGTAGGCCCCGTCCCCCCTTTTCCTTTGCTGATCGCAAAGTTTTGAGATGAACTCTAGGCCTTTTACCCTGTCAAATATACCTTGATAACATCTTGTTCCATTCATTGAATTGATTTTGATTAATCTCTATTGGTAGGGTCTGAAAGAGATATAACAGCCTGGGCAGTATATTCATTTTAATAGACTCAATCCCTGAACTGAGACTGAAAAAAGGAATCAGGTTTCATCTTGCCACATCTTCCTTAATTTTTTATATAAAGGCTGATAATTACATTCTGATAATTTTGCCAAATCTTTTGGCATAATGATACCCAAATATTTGAAAGACACTGTTTGCCATGCCCAGGGATATCTACTTTCAATTTCTCTTGGTGGAGTAATATGAAAGTAATTAGGTTTTATCTATGTTAATCTTGTATCCTGATAATTGACCATATTGTTCAAAGGATTGCATCAATTTAGGTAAAGAGTATGTTGGTTGCCCTAGATAGATCAAAATGTCATCCGCATAACAAGCCAATTTATGCTGTCCCTTTAATAGTAATTCCCCTGATATCTTCATTTTGTCTGATGTATTGAGCTAATGGTTCCAGATATAATGCGAAGAGTAGCGGTGACCATGCACAACCCTGTCTTGTGCCCCTTTCTAGGGTAAGACTATTTGATAAATATCCATTGATTTTAATCCTAGCAGTAGGGTTGTCATATAGAGTCTGTATAGTTTTAATAATTGTGTCTTGGAAACCAAATCTATGTAAAATTCTGTAAAGAAAATTCCAATTAACCGAATCAAATACCTTTTCAGCGTCCACGCTTATCACTATTGCTTCGATTTTATTTTTTTGTATATGACCCATAATGTGAAGTGTCCTTTGTATATTGTCTTATGTTTGGTGTTGTATAAAACCTGTCTGATCATTATGTATCAGCATGGGTAGAAATTCCTCTAATCGTTTGGCCATGATGGAGGTAAATAACCTATAATCTACATTAAGAACAGATATTGGTTTAAATGACCCACATTCCATTTTATCCTTGCCTTCTTTCGGTATAGCTGAAATTATCACTGCCTTCCAACCGAGTGATATTTGTGCCTTTTTTAGAGCCCAGTTCAGTGTGGGGAATAAAACAGGAATTAACTCATTTTTAAATTCTTTGTACCACTCTGCCATATACGCATCTGATCCTGGTGACTTGCTTAATTTAAGCCTACTAATTGCAGCTTTTAATTCAACTTCAGTTATGTCAGCAGTCATCGTTCTATTTTGTTCTTCGCTTAAAGTGGGTAACTCTAGAGAATTCAAGAAGGTGTCAATTTGGGTTATGCTTCCCACTGGAAGTTTGGAATATAGAGTTTTGTAAAACACTTCAAACGCTTCTTGAATTTCACTGAGCTTATTTTTTTATCATTTTCATTCTTGGGTCCCTAATTCTATGAATTGTATTTTCTGCTATCTTTTTTTTTCAGTTTCCATGCCAGTATTTTCATAAATTTTGATCCACTTTCATAATGCCTCTGTTTCAGAAACATTAAATTTTTCCTGATTTCTTGCATAGCCAAACTATTAATTTCATTTCTATTTTTTAAAAATTTCCCCTAATGTATCCTGTGCCAAATTCAATTTGTGTTTTGTTCTCTAGTTCCTTCAGCCTATTTTGTAATTCCTCTAATGTTTTATTCCTTTATTTTTTTCTTATATGAAGATATCGCTATAATTTTCCCTCTTAAGACAGCCTTCAGAGTATCCCATAAAATGGGAGGTGAAACCTCTCCATTATCATTAAATTCTAAGTAGAGACCAGTTTCTTTTTTATTTTGTTCCTTAAAGTATGGATCATTGAGTAGACTTGAATTTAGTTTCCAAATAGTATTCTTTGGTTGTAGGTCAAAATCAACAGATAAATATATAGGTGCATGGTCACTTACATCTATTGTCCCAATTCCACAGGTGTTTATTTTGTCTTTGTCTTTTTCAAATGTTATGAAATAGTCTATTCTTGTATATACAGAATGGGGAGCAGAATAATGAGTGTAATCCCTTCTGTCGGGGAAAAGGTTCCTCCATATATCAATTAAACCAACGTCCTCAAAAAGTGTATTAACTTTCTTATGTAAGGATTTTTTTCATAGGTTTTTTCTATTGGAAGAGTCTAAGTTTGGTTGTAATTGTAAATTTAAGTCTCCACCACATATCAGGAGACCTTCGTGGCAGGGAATTTAAACCCCTAGGTTGTTTCAATCCTGAGGTGAAGTGATACTGCATGAATATCACAGCTAGTTCATAATTTTCTTGAGAAATAAAAATATTCAAAGGTGGAACATCAGGGTGGTCTTAGTGTG